>NC_142199.1:11495789-11646184 GCF_026936395.1 Plectropomus leopardus
TTACAGCTGGACCATTTTCTGTATTTATTTGCTCTTTAGATGCATGAAAGGAGGAGAAAAAATAGCCAAAATATGACTCACTAGTGCTATAATTGAAGAGAATATGGCAATAAAAAAAGCCTCTCCATTTCATGTTTTAAAAAGAGATTTAAAACAAAAATCTGCACTAAAATTACGCTGCATTTCCAGCCTTACCTTGAAGTAACTGTTTTGTCTTTGCAGTGTTTCTTCTGCACGTTCTGAGAGTTCAGTCTTCATTCTGTCTCTCAGATGGGCATTTTGAGGAGCGCGCACTCTGTCAGTAGCGTCATGGTGGTGATCATGTACTTGCTGTTGGAGATCTGGAACAAAAGGAGAGAAAATATGAGTAAAATTACATTTTCTGAGTGTTGAAGACTTGATGAAAGAACGTGTCTTTTTGTGTCAGATGGTACCTTGATCCTGCCGCTGTTCTTGGCTGAGCCCAGTGCTGTGGAGACCTGGTTGAGGCTGCCCGCTGACAGATCCAGCCTGAAGTGTCTGTAGAAGTGGCTCTTCAGCCCCTGCATGAACCTCATCACCTCCTCAATATCAATACTATTTTCCTCCTCTGCCTCCTCTCCTCCTTTATTCTCCATCTCCTTCCTCACACTCCTCCACAGCTCCCAGGCGTCTTCAGGTCCGACTGTGTAGCTGACCTGCAGCGGTGGCACAACTGGAAGAGTCCAGATCATTTTGAGGTGCTGTAAGCTGGACTCCTTGTGGCAGTTCGTCCACAACGCCATCAGCCACTGGAGGCTCATGTGGCTGATCTCCAGCGGGCCGAAGCAGCAGTCAAAGGACTGCTGGAGCCACGATTTGACCAAAGTAGTAAAACCCTCGGCCCCGCTGCTGCCGAAGAGCGGCAGGCAGATGAAGTCCTTTGGAAGTGAGCGCAGGTAATCGGGGTTGCCGTTGATGCAGGTGAGCCAGCCGCTCCACACTGGCTTCTGGGGCTCGTCCTGCTTGGCGAACGGAGACTTTGAGTGAATCTGTAGTGCGAAAGGGAACATTTAGAAATAGCAGCATTCGATTTCAGTTTCACACAGGGAACACAAAGCAAACTCAAGACACAAAATACATAAACGCCATTCAAGTCCATGTTTTGTCTTTTTAGATAGAAAGTGGAAGATTGAACAAATACCCCTGTCCTTTTCATTTATTTTTAATCTGTTTTGTTACTCAAAACTAGGTTGTTCAATTCAATGAGCAATGATTCAATTTTGTTTTCTTGCAAAACAGATGTGATGTGTCATATGTGACATTCTCCCTAGAGCAGGGCAATACATGAATATTATATCAATATTTCATTGATATTGCAATATTAATCTGGGAACCCATCGGCTATCAGCCTGACGATGATAAAACCTCTGGACTTGAGGATCTGGTGTAGCCAGCTTGTTTTTTCTCTTCTGTGTGCCCGTCTTTTAGGGTTTCTGAACTCACCAGACTGATGCACCTGTTCTGTTACTTGCCTTCACCCACTAAGTCATTGTATCATTTGTTTATTACTACTACTTCTACATATTTATGGAACTGAAAACTTACATTTTTCTAAAATAAATATCCACATTACTGATGATTATTTATCAAAAATCTTGTTTTGAAGATATTTTTTGAAAGTTAACCCTAAATTGCAATATCAATATTAAGGTATCTGATGAAAAACTGAAAAACTATCTCCAGACTTTTTGAAATGCCACTCAGAATGAAATTTAAGACCAATTTTACAATGATCCAAAACTGAAGAAAAGGAAAATGTGAACCAAAATTAAAATACTTAGGATTAGGGAGAGTGTTGCATTTATGTGAGAGGAATTTGGTAGATTTTATACATTATAAATAAACATGACAAAAATAAATGTTACCTTTTTTTGTGAAATTTTACAATTCAGTGTCAATAAAAATAATAATCCATTTCTTTTTCATGTGTTTTTTAATTTTTTAAGACTTCTGAAAGACTTATTTAAGCCATTTTAATATTAAGTAAAGCCATATTTTTAGGTGAATGAATGAAATGCCTTTTAAGAATTTTTAAGGATCTGCTGGAACTCTGTCAAATTTGGCTCTTCAAAAAGATTGACTGCTGCAAAGGAATTCAGCTAACTTATTTACCAGTGATTAAATCCATTTGATTCTCAAGCAAATTATGTGAAACATGCTGCCACTTTGCACATTTTATTGAATCCTATGTTTTACTTTATAGTTACGGGGCCAAGACTGGCTTTTCATTTTCAGGCCACTAACACTGAGGGAAAACTGAAAAACTTCTCTCTGCCTCTAAAGAATCATCAGTGCTTACCTGTATGAGGACAGTCTCTGCATCATCATCAGACTGGGCCATCCCCTGCACCAGAGAGAAGGAGACTCTGAAGGGTTTCTGCGGTCCCTCCACCTCCACTGCCAGACCTCGCTGCTTCTCTGCAGCAATGAATGCTGAGAGCTGCCTGGAGTAGCTCTTCAGCTGTGTGTGTCTGAACTGATAGAGAGGAGTGACGTACGACAGCTGCCACTCCGTTTTCACCAGCAAGGTCAGCTGCTCCAAATTCACCTTCTCCTTTGACAAGGTAAGGAGAATAGACAGGATGAGCATTCTGTGTCATGTTGCTGTTGGTTATGTTATGTTTAAAGGGATAAAAACACAGACATCAATAGCCTGGGCAGACTCACAGTGATGTTGTGGGACTTTGGAGCTCTTCTGCTGGTGTTGAGCCTCCGTGCTGTCAGTGCTGGAGTTAAACCGAGACGTGACGTAGCACCCAAGCAGCTGCGGTATGACAGACGGTAGCTCTTACTTTTGCTTCTCCTCTGGACCACAACATTGTTGAGAGGAGTCCTCGTCACACTGAAAATCAGACACAGAGCATCACATCAGCTTCTTTTGGTGTAGGGGGCGACGGATATTGGTTTTTCATGGCCTATACTGATACCGATTATTAGCTTAATGAGACTGATAACTGATATTTGGAACTGATATGCATTTACAATAAAAATTAAAATATTTCTGTCAAAATGTAGAATTTAGACCAGAACAAACTCCAACACAAACTTTGTTAAATGCATTAAGCAAATGTTCAATCAAGTTCAGTGAAAAAGTTATTAAAAATGAATGAATAAAATGAGCTCCCTGAGGTTTTACAAAGTAAGATTTCCTCCCATGCTGATACTTTCCTTCCACTCTGCCTCCCCTTGTGTTGGTTGAGTGTAATATGCACACTTTTTCATGGATTAATTTTTATCAGCAATCATAGATATAAAATGCAGATACAGATAAGTAGCAAAATGCCAAATATCTCCCTTGATAATCTGTCTACTCCTAAACTGGTGTTCACTTTCCCAGTAAGTAATGCAATGCCTTTGTAGTTCTCTTTTTAGACCCAAACTGTGCTACAAAGAGTCAAGACTGCATTGCAAACTATCTTCCTATGTGTAAAATATGTTGTGGCCATATTTGCATGATGCAATTGCACAATTTTATAGCCATCTATTTACCCCACAAGGTGAATAATTAATAAGCAGAAGACAGATTTTGGGGTGCAGTATTACTTAAAAGATCATTTGGTCCCACAGCAAAAAGCATACACAGAGCAAAACTCCACCAAAGCTTCTGCTTTCTTTCTGTGGGCAATAACAGCGAAGACAAACTACTGTTCTTAAACTACATGCAAGGTCAGTTTTAAAAGTATAAAAGCTTTCATAGTTTTCTCGACTGTATGTGCACTTCTTAAGATGAGCTTCACTCGTATTTTGCCCGATCTCGTGGAAAACAATAGTAAAATGTAACATTTACATTTGTTGCAGTGCTCCCTTGGGCATTTGATGCTAGCCGAATTAAAAATAGAGTGCAAACGATTCTTAAAATGTCTTATAATCATTAAACCAAGTCGGTCTTACATGAAAATCAAGACATGATTAGACTCATATAGATATACAGACTTCTAGACTGGGATTTGGCTTGACAGGCTACTCATACGGAGAGAACGGCTGGGATCTGTGCAAAGTGTGCTGTTTCAGTCGCTGAAAAGGCAAACATGCTTTAAAAAATAGTATAATAATAATAGAGTTTTACCTGATATGTTGTCTCTCCATGTCTGGAGTATATTTTAGCTCTTTGGCTATGGTGGCCGAGGCAGGAAGAAACCGGAAACTAATTTAAACATCGCGCTTACCCAGGAGTCTGCGCGCTTAGAATCAGCCAATCACATGAATCTAAACAGGAAGTGTTTTGTTTTTTTCAATCGTTTCTATTTTCCCATGTTTCTTTCTTTTACATACATTTTATTTATTTGTCTTAGTACTTCCGTTCACTACATTATTTTTTACATGACGAAATATATTTTCTATAACTTTTATACTGGAAATCTGGATCATGCATACTCCATGAAAGGAAATAATTTTATTAAGGTGAATTTATTTAGACAAAAAACACAACAGAAATAATAATAATAATTAATCACATTACTAAAAGTAATAATAATAATAATAAATAAATATATTTTTTTAAATATGAAATGTCCAAAATAATATGATAATATGAAGGGAAAACAGTGAAAGGAAAAAATAAGTATTTAAATAACGAAATACCATAATACAACCATTTGGTGAAACATGGTTTTAAACAGTAAAAAAAATCATACTTACGATGTTTTTGCACCATATATAAAATGGATAACATAAAAATCGACAACAAATCGACCAAATCGACTGTTTGGTAGAGCATGTTTTAAAAAAAATATTTTACCCTTATTAGATTTTAATATTTTGTATTAAGTTACAGAAATCTGTCCATTAAGACCTCTTTAAAATGTGGAATAATATTCCTTCCTTTTAAAAATCCCACCATGCTGCCCTCATGTCTAGTGTGATTTTTATTGTTCCTAACTTCCTGTAGGAGGTGAACTGACAATGCAGACTGTATAAAGACACAGCGACATCCAGTGGATTTATTTAGAATAACATACCTCAACCAAATGGCAGAGGTGGCTCAATGAGGTTGAGTTGAATTCAACACATTTTTAATCAAGACAGTGACAGTTGAGCTGGCAGTTAAAGGGTAAACGTGGAAACAACAATCTGATTTTATAAAAAATGTATTTATTAATACTATCTAAAAAGAGAGCTACACCTCTTGAAACCTGAGCAAAGTGATTTTTTTTTTTTCAAGAACATAAGACGAAGGCTTTTAGCAACTTTACAATTAATGACCAAAAATAAATAGCTGGAAATTTTTAAAGGATATTAGCAATAAAATGAAAACAAACAAGAAAATAACCTAAAGATTTTTTTAATGCATAAGATAATTTTAAAAGTATAATTGTAATAATTACAAATATTATTATTTCACTATTTTTTCAAAAAAAATCATCTAATAATTTTCTCCCTCCATTCCTCTTTCAACAGTAATGAGTAAAGATAAATATTTGATTAGAAAGCTAAGTTGAAGTGATTGGAATATAAAGCTAACAGTGTTTCATTTAACACTGTGAGGCACTTTGAGTGGATGTTTCCCTTCTTAGGATGTTGGATTTTGTTGCTTAACGAAGAACACCAAGCCTGAAACACACTGCAATCTGAGTAACTGCCAGCCTGAGCCTCGATCTGCTTTTAGCCTCTTTGTGGCTGCAATTGTGCACAAATTGAGCCGATTAAATGTCTCATTTTTTCTACAGTGAACTGGTCCCCTCCCTTTTTCTTTGTGTCTGCTTGGGATGTTGCCAGTCGTCACCTACTTCAGATAATACCTCAGCATGAGAGAACAGAGAATGGGTGAATTTACAGCACAGTGATATACAGATATTATACCGTATTATACATGTTACATGGCCGAACAGCAAATAAAAGCCCAAGTTATGTTTGATTGGGATTGATTTCAAGTAGCTTTAGAGGGGAGGGAAGAAATGAAGAACAGAAACATTGGAGGTCGTATACATATCCATTTATTGACTGTAGATAAAAATGTGTGTGTGTGTGTGTGTGTGTGTGTGTGTGTGTGTATTTTAGCCTTAATGCAAAGGTTTATCTTTAGTTTAGGGTCCTGGGTGAGGGATGGGGTTAGGTGTGTAGCAGATTAAGGTTAGGCAGATCTCCTTGGACTGAAAGTAAGTCAATGCAGCATCCTAAGTGACAAAAATAAGTGTGTGTATTTGTCTTGGTGTGTGCGCATGTTTCACTCGCTGCCAGTTTCACATGCAACCACCAAAACCGTTCCCCTCCCTGTTACCATGGAAACTGTGCCCTTTCATTTTTTTGTGTGTGGTGCTTCCCAATTTTCCTCCTATTTTTCTTTTTTTTCTCCCTTTTTGGCACTCAGTTTTCTTCATATTTGTGGCTTTGCATTTAGCTCTGCATAACATCTGTTTGAGCCTGTGTCTGTGTGCTTGTGCATGTTTTGCAGGTACCTGTGCTATGAATCTACATTTCAATAGCACATACTGCCATACATACAGTATGATGACCACATCAACAGCCAATCGGATCATCGGTAGCTGCTGGTGGGCTTCGACCAATGGGGGAGGCTCGCAGATGATGTGTGAGCAGAAGGGATGCGGCGCCATGGAAACTGCAGAGGGTGCCATCAGAGAAGAGCACACTCTAGTGGCACCGGATGTCTCTGTTTATCCTCGTTTGCATGGATGAGTTCATCATTCTGTCTGAAAGTACTTTCATGGCCTAATGGTACTTCTTTACTTGTTTCCCAACTCAAATTTTGTTTTTCTGAAGTACTTTTTTTGTCTCTGATGGGCTTTGAGAAGGCTGGGCTGATTTGTCCTCAGTATTCAGTGTTATTTTATTAAATTGGTAAATTATTTTATTTAAGTGTTTACATTTTAATGACATTTGGTGGCCTACAGCTCAGTCAAACAAAATCACATTTGAATGGTTGCCACATTTACTTGAAATTGTTATTTACATTTTTACTCAACTAAAACCTGAAAATGTAAAATGTAACCACTAGAGGAACACATAAGGTCATAATGCTTTTTATTCATGACTATGGGTGTCAAAATGGATAAAGTTAGGCATGGATTGATTACACAAAAAGATGCAAACAAACTGCTAAGAGACACAAAACCACACACAGATGCATAACGACTACAAAGATGCAAAAAAAAAAAAAAAACATCCATGAAGAGACACAGAATGACTACAAAAAGACACAACACAGAAAAAAATACTCCCCATAGACACACAAAATAAATACAAAAAGATGCAAAACTTCAGATTCATACTGACTTCAAAGAGACACAAAGCAACCACAAAGAGACACAAATTTACAACAAAACGACACAAAATTACCAAAAAAAGATGCTAAATTACCTGAAAGAGACAGAAAAAGACTTCAGAGATACACAAAACAGATGTATAACATCTACTAAGAGACACAAAACAACCAGAAAAAACAGACAAACCACCACAAAGGCTGTTTCTTGCCCCTGTGTAGGTGGTGGGGCCTTTTACATATCTGTGCATATCTGGACCCTTTGTCTCATACTCCTGTGATTAAAAGTTATGCTCTTCCTGTTTATATATTCTGTTTTGTTAAAAAAAATCTCACTTAGAGCAACTTCAGATTTTCCTGTATTGAAATGTATTGTACTTCATTACAGGATGTCCAAAATGGAGCAGAGGGAGGTGTATGATTCCTGTCATCACCTCCAGGGGGCAACACAAACACATCTCAGTGTTTCTCTTCCACACACCTGAGCTAATTCCACCTGCATCTCTGCACCTGCCACCTGCACCAGAGGAGCTCCAGCACCTGCAGAAAGATTACATTAAAGTAAACCGACTTAATCCTCTCATAATGACAAACTAATCGCCTCCAAGGAGCCTTTTTGAGAGAGAAAAGGCTTGAGATTTGTTGGATAGTTAATATCTGTGTCAATATCCCATTGCCAAATAATACTAATTTTAGTTGGGAGGCGGCATACAGCATAATTTTATGTTAATGGGCCAGACTAGTAAATACATCACATATTTCACAGTTTAAGAACAGTAAAATAGAGGGGGAAAAAAGGCTTGATTTTCAGTATGGGTATAGTTTGAGATATCCTGAACTCAACGATTTCAGTTATTGTCGGGAATTATGGGACATTAAAAAAATAGTGCATCAATTTTAATATGTGAAGTCATTTAAAGATAAAAATGTTTGACTTTTACTTTAAAATATTTCTAAATGTATATAATAAATTGATTTTTGCATCTGAATTTTGTCAAAGATGTCTTCAACTGAAATGCACCTGTCATTGTCAGAAATTGTATGTAATTTTTGTTTTTAAATTTCCAGTGAATCAAAAAAAAAAAAAAAAAACAAGAGTGAAGACATTTTCCTCACAATCTGGTGGTATTTAGTTTATAATTTGTCTAAGATAGAATTGGTTTGACTCTGGTATTAATAGCTACTTCTTTTCTCTGTTAAATGTCTCACAACATCAAAATGATTTTTACTAGCTGCTATCACTGCAGCAAAAATAAATAAAAGTAATGCTGGCTTTATGTTGGAGTCCTCCACACACTCTCAGAATATGCCACTTGTTAAATGTTTTGTATTGATGTTAATATTGCACTTTCAGTAGCTGGAATCAATTGTGCTAAAGATCAATTTAGTTCATGAGGCGTTGGTGGCTCAGTGGATAGAACGGGTGCTCCATGTTTAGAGGCTGAACTCTGGCTCCAGTGGTTGCAGGTTTAACTCTGGCCCTTTGCTGCATGTTGTCCCGTCTCTGTCCCCCTTTAGCATGTATACTCTGTTCTATGATGTTTGTTAGATGAGTGCTCAAAGTAAAATACAAGAATTTCTGTAATTTTATAATATATAGTGTTGCACAAATTAGTGTGATCCAGGACGCTCCTGCAGCATGTCAATGGTTTTCTCTTTTTTTCCAGACACAAATTTTCCTGTCAATGATGTAAAGTTTTTGGGGTGCCCAAAAGGTTCAGTTGGTAAAGCTGGCACCCCCATGCTTGAGCTGTCCTATCCATTAAATATTTGCAATATTAATAATTTATTCAGCTGAAAAAAAACAATGCTTGGCATCTGTGTATTGATACAACATTGTCACAAAAATATCCCAATACTAAAATAATCTTAAAAAATAATAACATTTGTTTTTACTACAATGCTATGTGTCACACATATCCTTGCTTTTATGAAATATGAATATTTTGAAACTATTTTTTTTTTTAAAAAAGTCACACACACACACACACACATGCAAATTCTCACTTTGCACAGTTATCCAGAGGGCCGGATTAGAGCCCCTTGGCGGACCGGTTCTGGCCCGCAGGCCATTTGTTTGACACTCTTAACTGTCCCTCATTTTCCTTAGGAACGTCCCTAAGGACCCATAAAAAACTTGCAGTATTCCCTTTTTATATTGTACGTGGGAAAATACATGTATGTGTACGTGCGCGTGACAGGCAATGTGTGGGAAATACGCTATTATTGTCAGAGGAGGCAACACGGAGGAATAAACTGCATGTTAAAGGGATGGAGATAAGAAGGGGAAAGGCTGACGTAAGGTGATGGGGTTTGGATGGTCGACGCTTGCGCGGGATAGACTGGATGCAACCGTTGGGGGAGATTAGGAAACTGCGCCTAAATCGGACCCCCTTCGAACGCCATCTTGGCTCGAACGGCTCGGGAAGAAACGGCTCTGGGCCCAATGTCCGGCGCCATTTCGGCTCTGGCCAGACTAGTTTCCTGGACGATAGAGGGAGGAGCCTAGCATTTCTGGAAGTCGGAGGAACAGCCAGTCAAAGCCAGCCAGCATCTGAACCAGCGTAGGAACTGGAGCGGCGGTGGACGAATCTGTGTTGGAATATAATTTCAATATTCACAAGCATAGACGGTGCATGCAACAGAGGTAGTCGTCGACATGCACGCGAAGGTATTTAATTTGGGTTCGGGAAGCTGATAGAGCCCGGACACATTTCGGTGGGATAAGCCATCTGTGATACACTGGGTGTGCACAGCGCAATAACGGCGCGATCCAACCGGTTATTTCATCGACAGCTAGCTCACATTAACCCAGCTAGCCAACCATTTTCGAGAGCCCCGTTAGCTTGCGGTGAAAGGAGCATCTTTGTCGGTACGGGAAGTGTCCGTGGATGCTTCTGAGGGAGCCTTGTGTCTGGCAGTACCCAACAGTAAGATATAAACCCGAGGCATGCAAAGGGGGGAGATCTTCTGCAAACGAGCGAGGAAATCTCCACGCCCTGGGGTCTGCTCTGTGGTTACTATTTAGCTAGGTCGCTGGCTATCAGGAGAGTTAGCTCAGGAGAAGGTGGGGCCAGCTAATGTGGCTAGCCGGCTAACTTGGACTCTTGAGTGGCCACTGATATTCCTGTCACTGACATTGTGGGGTTTAATTAACCAGTAGTGTGCAGCCTGGCACAATAGTACCCCAAAGAAAACACGCAATCATTGGTTGCTCCAAAATCCGTGTGGGTGGGACATCTTAAGGAGAGCGTCCTCGTTTACCTGCATGACCATGGCGGACGATGACGTGCTGTTCGAGGATGTCTACGAGCTGTGTGAAGTGATTGGGAAGTAAGTATTGTCTTTAACAACTTCCTTTGTTTGCTTGTGTTGAATAATTTTGGTGTTTGTATTTACAGATCATTCTCGATTGTTTGGCTCGCCTCACTCACAGCTGCAGGGGATATGCCTAATTTACAGTGCAGGCCTGCATGTACCAGGAGTTGATTGTGTGGGTGAGCGCCTGGGTCGCTTCTCACAATGCAATGCAAATTTCACTTGATATTAAGTTAAGTTGCAAGCTTATACATTGATTTTTTTACACCAGGAGTTGCAGACTGTGCCTGACATCATGATCTCGATGCAAGGAAGTAAATGTAACTTGAATTGTTTCTGTATCCAGGCTGTGAATGGAGTGTCATTTTATGTAGTGAACTTAATTAAATGTGTGTGAAACACTGAAGGGGGAGATGGAGCAACTACTCATGTAATGTGACTTTCTGCCAACATTCAAAAGTACACACATAGCAGGTAGCAAAATGTAATCTCAGGTGAACAAAGTCGATGGCTTCAAGGATGATTTTCTATGTTCGTGTTAATAAATAATGATTTGTATTATCTCAAGTGTTTTTATTCTGGAGGATACATTGCTCAGATGAGGGAATAAAATCAGCAATGATCTCATATTTACTTATGTTTTAGGCCTAGTGTCTACACACAGTGAATAATGCAAAGGTTTAATTAAAACAAAGGCCCAACCCAGCTATTTAACTGTCAATAACATTTTTTATAAGTTGCAACTGAACTTTTGAAAAAAGAGGAAAGTGTTGAATTTATATCCTAAATGGACAATGTATCTTCTGAGGTAGAATTTATAATTTGGAAGCTAAAGATCACATTTAAAAAAAAAAAAAAAACAAACCCATGAAATCCTGTTATTTTAGCCCCTTTACATTATAAATTTGCTATTAACATTTTTTTTTTAATATTTATATGTGCCAGCTCATTTAAGTTTTGAAAGAGTGAGTTTTGAATCAGACATCAACTTTTTTTGTGATTTGTTTCGCTCCTTGTTAACAATTTTCCTAGAGAAATGCGTTTGATGAAGAATACATAACATCGAGGCATGAAATTAAAGGTGAAAACAAAATAATTGACCATGAAGATGTACTATACCTGCCCCCTTTAATTTAGCATATTTTCATTTACTACTAAATTTAAGTAATGCTAAAGGGAAAAAAAACTATTACAGAAAAAATGGTATTCACACCTTGTGGTGGGAGTCACCAGAAGCTCCCCAGTGAGATATATATATTACAATACTCATATACAATATTATTTGGATTGTAATTGTTTTGTGATGTCCTGAGTATTGGGATAACAGTTGATGCAAAATACTCTATTACCTTTTTTTCAATCACAAACTGGGGAAAAATTTCCAAATCAGATGAATGTTAGTCTCCTCATCTCATTTCAGTCATTTTTTATTGCAGCAAAATGTACCTGGTGGATTGAAAAAGCAATTGATTGATTTCATTATTTGAGTAGGTTACCAAAAGTTTATTTGTATTTGCAATATAGAAAAATGGTGCTGAATCCTCAAAAATGGATATAAAAACAGTCAAAATAGGACAGCATTTTAATTAAAGTCACACAGACATTTCGGGCCAGATGCCTCATTTTAGCGTGTTCACTTGCAATAACATAAATATATCTTCACAGGTGTGATTGATTATGTCAGCAACATGGTACATCCCAGCAGGGGGAGCCAATATTTTTTAAATATTTTCACTAGCGGCAGAATAGCAGTAATATTATGAAGAAAACAAATGCAACGACAAAACTGTAAAAAATATGTGATAGTGATCATACTAGTGATAATGATAATAATAACAAAATGAAATAAAATAAATAAAATAAAATGAAATGAAATAAAAATAGAATAAAAATAGAATTAAAATAGAATCAAAATAGAATTAAATAGAATCTAAATAGAATCTAAATAGAATCTAAATAAATAAATAAATAAATAATAAATAAAATAATATATATTTAAAAAAATTGTCCACCACAGCAGTAGTGCTAACAGTAAAACAGGAGGTTAAAAACAAAGTGGGAGATGGCAGAGTGCTGCAGTCAATGCCTGCGGGCATTATTTATATCCTTAGCCTCAGGGCCATCCCATTCCCAACTCCACTCGTCTCCATTGATCTGCCTCAGCCTCCCTTTCCCTCCCACCTCAGGGTGAAGGGAAAATGATCCCCCCCCCCTCTTCCTCAACACATCCCAAGACACCCCGACTCAACACACTTGATCCATCAACTGCAGTTTCGCCAAAGAACTGGCAAAAATAGACATTATTTATTTATTATTTTATTTTATTTATTTTCTACTTCATTTCATTTTTTATATTTTTATTATCATCATTATTACTAGTATTATTTTCCTCTGCTTCTTTGTTGCATTTATTTTATATATTTTGTCATAATATTACTGAGATTTTGCCTCTCATAAAAATCTGTACATCTCTTTTTTTTTTTTTTGAAGGTGATTTTTTGGGGCTTTTATTGCCTTTAACTGACAGGACAATGAGTGTGAAAATGGGAGAGAGAGGTGGAGAAATCTGTACATATCTTTAAAAAATTGTGGCTCCCCCTGCTGGGATATACCACGGTGTTTGCATTTATGGATATAATCAATCACGCCTGTGAAGATATTGTTACGTTATTGTTCACTACACTCATGTGGCAATAAATGATGCTTCACTTGGAGTGCTGCCCTATTTTGACTATTTGCAATATTAATTTATTTAATTGAAAAAAGATACTTGGTGTCTGTGTATCGATACAGTACTGCATTACAGAATACCACGTGCTGTATCAACTGCCCCTCTCCTCTTATTATGCCCTGTTATATATTTGTTTACCACCATATTTTTTCATTTGGTTATGGTTTCTATTTGAACTATATATATGGGACCTATACAGTTTTAAGGAGAACTTGATTTCTTTGATTACATGTCTAAAAGGTGGACTAGCACAGGTCTTGTTGCCTTTCTACGCTGTTTAAAGATACTGTACAACTTTTAATGTATTTCTAACATTTATTGCAGCTGGTGAAAAAAATCATTCTTAGCTGACAGACAGGCAGTCTGGGTTTGAGACACAGGACATGTGGACGAATCATCTGGCTGCACATCTGAAATGTCTGCAGACAGGATTTTCCTTCTCCTAATCCCCCTGTTTGACAGCAGCCATACCTGCATACAAGTTGCAGCTAGAGTGGCAGGCTGGTCCAGCACTCTTTGGAGGTGTCAGAGAGGCATACGTTTTTCAATGCAACAGTGAGGTGGTAACGTATAAATTAAAAACAGGAGGAAACCATGCGAAATAAAGGCTCAAGGTTCCATGAAAATGTCCACAGTATGCATGCTACTGCTGTGGTCAGACTCGGCTCCTCATCTCCTGCTGGAAGTGAGGCGGGAATGCTGACAAGCCCATCATAGTCCTGGGCTGCCAGTCAGTCCCCTCCCCCCTGTAAGCTCCACTCACTAGAGGGTCCATTAAATTTGTTCGAGGGGAAAGAGGCACACTCTCCAGACCCTCAGGCCCTGTTCCATATCCTGGGACTTCCTGTTGTCTTGGTTACTAATTGATGGTTGGTCCAGGACCACTACCTTGGAGTCCCAGTAACGGATACAAGGAGCCACTGGGGAGAGTTAAGGTGGAAGTAGTGCAGACCATTTTCAAGTTAGTCTTGTTTAATTTGACAATACAAATCAACGAGACCGGTGAATACAGGGAAGTTGCATTCACAGCCTAGTGTGTTTCTCCATTTTTATTTCGCTTGCTTGATCCTCCTGTCAAACAATATTTTTAGTTTTTAGATATTTTGTGATGTTTACAGCTTCATAATTTAGGGATTTGCTGCCTTCTGTTCTCATTTGTGATAATAAATGACATTTCTTTAAGTTTTGAACTATTGTCTTGACGGAAGAAGCAAGTTAATGTCACTTTTAGTTCTGGGAAATTGTCATGAGCAATTTCTCCAATTTTGTCAGTAATGTGGATAAAATGACGAAGTGGCTAAAGGCACGAAATGTAACAGCTAGAACATCACTGTGATGCAGCCTTTAAAACCAGGGAAAGAGAGCACTTTAGATATTATGATATGCAGTATTTGAGACAATATCTAGAATATATAAATTATATTGATGGTATTGCCCAGCCCTGGTGAAATTATTGCCAGTTTATTTGATAATAAAAAAAAAAAAAAACCCAAACTGTTAAGTCATATCCCTCCAGCCTCCATATGAGACTGAAACACTGACAAAAACTTAATAAGGAAATACTTCTTGAATTTTTTGAGCAGCTAGTATGGTCACACAGTCCAGACAGGCTGGTAAAAAATTAATACATGAGCGAACAATAGTCCAGAGCATATTTCAGGCTTTACTAAAGCAGCGAAATGCCACATTTATGTCACAGAAAAGACCAGAAAATCCCCCTCATCCTGCCAGTTCTTTGGCGAAACTGCAGTTGATGGATCAAGTGTGTTGAGTCGGGGTGTCTTGGGATGTGTTGAGGAAGAGGGGGGGGGGATCATTTTCCCTTCACCCTGAGGTGGGAGGGAAAGGGAGGCTGAGGCAGATCAATGGAGACGAGTGGAGTTGGGAATGGGATGGCCCTGAGGCTAAGGATATAAATAATGCCCGCAGGCATTGACTGCAGCACTCTGCCATCTCCCACTTTGTTTTTAACCTCCTGTTTTACTGTTAGCACTACTGCTGTGGTGGACAACATGGCAGGCAGCTGAAACCCGAGGATGTTAATTAATTGAAGTTTGAAGTGGAAATGTTTTATAGCCACAGGATCACACAAATCTAATTCCATGTTATCTTTTCTGGTTAGAGAATTTTCCTGCTCATGCATTTTAGCCTTAGTATGTTTTGTAACAGAAGCCAGGCTGTTTTAGCGAGAAAGGGCACAGAAAGATTTATGGCACACAAAATGGATTGAAGGCAGGTTGATGTTTTGGCCTTATAATGGACGGACAGAACTGTGTCAATGAGAACATCGTCCAGACTTTCATAATTTAGTTTTGTCATTTTCATCCACCCTAAATGGTTTTTTGACTGATGATGTCTGACCAAATCTGTTAGATTAGAAATATCTAGCCAATCTGGGTGGGGGCCAAAAATTACATAGTAATAGTAACATAGTATTGCAACACACACACACAAACCTAAACTTTTGGTAGCCTACTAGAATTTAAAAATAAACTGCTTTTTCAGTCCACTAGAAACATTTTGCTGCAATAAAATGTCAAAAGTGAGATGAACGGATCAAGTAAAACAGATGTTGACAAAGTTTTTGTTTGGGGCTTAATTTGCAGTTGAAAAAAGGTAATAAAACACAATGTATTGCAATATGTTATCTCAGTGCTCACCATATCACAACATGTTTAAAACTGCATATAGATTTGTGACTTAAGTACTGTAATTATATTGAGTTGTGGGCCTCTGGTGATTCCTACCCTGCCAACATTAAATATTTGGATGTGAATTTGAAGAAAAAAAACTGGCTCTGAGATTAATGTTTGATCAGCACTGTCTCAGGCAGACAACCACATTTAATCATACTATGACTGAGAGCAGGTGAAATGTACTAATCCCAAAAAAGTTTGTTTTAATTAGTTACCTTACATGTCATATAACGTACGAGCTGTCACAGCGATTTGTCCTGCATTACTGGATGATTTTGTTGCTGCTGTATACACGCATTTCCCTTGCTAACCTTTGACTTCGGCTGCTTTCAAACATGTACATAAACCCTATTATCCAGTCCGTCCCTCCTTTAGACTCCTATTGTTGTTCAGAGGAGTCGTCTATTATTGTCCCTGATCGGCTTGTGTCGGAGAGGAGCAGCCGGGCTGGGTGGGATTGAGAGCATTTGGGACGCCATTACTGTTTGGTAATCATCTCCTCTAAACTCGGATTGTGGAGCAAGCCATGTTTAGGGTGATTTCTACTGAAAGATGGTTAGTAATTTAATTTGGAAAAAGTCTTTTGTGTTAACCTTTTCCCGATAGTGTCTTTTCTATTAGTTTTTTTAAGGAGTAACCTGTTTCTGTGATCGTGTTAAACTGTAGATTATTTTTAAGGCAATTTGTGAATGTGCAAGTACCAACATTGTCCACTGGGCCTTTCTTTCCTGTCTTTTCATTATTTTCAAGGAAAGATTCGCTTTTACATTGCAGGCAGCCCTAAGAACTTAGCAAGGTTACAGGACTTAAAGCCAAACAAAAAAAAGTCAAACATATTTTAACTTAAAGCAAGTCAGACCACTGATTCATCAGAGCTTATGGTTGCATGGCAACAGCAAGAAGTGCATGTCTGTGTAGCGTGCGATAAAAGGTATGGACTGTCTGAGTTTACAGCTCATGCATGTAAATGTTCATTCAACTCTCCTGTGGTTATTCTAGCCTTGTTTCAACAGAGGAAGATCAAACAGGTCAGGTGTCAATTCAACTTCCGATTGGATTAACTCTGGTGAAAGATGACACGAGCTATCGAACAGGCGTAGGCAGTGCAGGCCCTGCTCATAATATACCCATTGTTTGTAGTTTACATAGTATGAGTGTGGTGATGATTCGATGTGAACATAATGTACAAACCACAGGCCTTTTTTCGAGATTTCAGCTCTAGTTGAAGTGTTGGCAAAGCGCTGAAGCAATTTAATCCATTTCTGTCTGTAATGATTCGGTTTGAATAGGACTTGGGTTGTTGAGAGGCACTATTGGAGTCACACTGCTCTTCATTTCAGCCCTGGGGTGCTCATTAGAGCCAAGGATATTGGGATGTGCGACGCACTCTAAACCAATGAAGTGATCAGCCCTTTGGCTTGTTCTGAGTTGGATAATTAAATTGCTCGGACGATATTTAAATCTCAAGTTTTCATTGATTGTTTGATAGTTTTTAGTGGTCTAATGAAAGTTTCTCCCCAAACGGATGAAACCTTTAGCATACAAATCTTACACAAAATGCTGTGCTGCAAGAAATTCTAATTGGTAAGCCACTGCTGCTTTTGCCACAATTTGTCTTAACTTTAAGCACGTAGAGCTCCATTGTAGTTCTCACTATCAAATGTTTTGTAGTAGCTTCAAGTATCAAAAAAACTAAAATCACAATATGTTGACAAAATACCTCAATGTCGATAGTGCAGATATTATTGTATAAATAAATATTATTGCAACATGAGAATTTTAATAGATGATTAGTGGGTAGGAACACCTAGAACAGTTTAAGTTCAGTAAAAGAACACTTTACTTTAATGCCGCATATAAAACTAGTAAAAGACAACACTCAAGATATTATCATATCCAAAATCTAAGATGATATCTAGTCTCTCTTTACGTTATCAATATATAGCCCAGCCTTTAGCCCTAATCATGTTTATTGATGTGTCAGAAGAAGGAGAGGAGAATGTTTTCTTGTGACAGAACTTGGAAACTTAATTTCCATATGGCTTTATTAGTATGTTTTCAGGCTCCACGTTGTTATGAAATTGTGTTTCCAGAACCCTACATTGCACCTTCAGATCCCCTTTGTTGTCCAACCAACAGTCTAAATCTAGAATATGTTAAAAATTAAAGTTTAAAAAAATGCAAAAAAGATGAATATCCTCCTGTTAGAGGAGCTAGAACTGGAGATTGTTTTGGCATTTGTGCCTTAATACACACTTATTGCTGTGTAAATTGTTGCTGATTAATCGTAATTAATAATTGAATTGACTTATTGTTTCAGAGCTAATACATTTAAGCTAACCACATCTGATGGGGATGATTTTGCACCTGCTAGCCGTTCATTGGGTAAACCTGTAAGCAGTTTAAGAAAGCCTCTTGCAATAGCAGGCAGTAAACCCTGGCTTTGGAAAGCATCATGTAGTGTTTTACCGACATTATGCCAGACAAGTGCATTCATCTCTGTAGTGATTTTTGAGGCCATAGTTGATGTTTTGTTGATTTGGATTGCACGTGAAGACGTCTCTCTGGTATTCGTAAATGTGGTTGGGGAGACTGTCGTTTAGCTGGGAAACCCAGGGTTCAAGCCCCTAGCTTGGCAGGCATCCACTGAGCTGGAGTGTCCTGAAGGAAGACACTGAATTCCTGCTGGGATCAATAAAGTATCACATCCTCGAGTGTGTCATCCTCCCATCTGTTTTGTAGAGGAAGATATCAAGAGTAATATTTGTGTTATTAATAAGTAATCTTGTCAAGTATTTTCAGGCCCTCTTAAGCTTGAACAGTGAGATATTTAAATGGAGTGTATGTGCTGGCTGTGACTGTGTAGACTGTTTTCCTTTAGCTTTGCATATAGTAAAGTATCGTAATTGTTTTCATGGACTGGAGCACTTCTTGTCTTTCTTTTGAACTCCCCATGTACAGTATATGCTCCTTTTTCGACGCCCACACACAGCAGATCAATAGTAGTGAATGGATGGTGTAAAGTTAAAGCTTTCTCTCAGACAACAAGACTCTCAACAGACTCTACAGGCTGCTTTAAACAAACCTAGATCCTCTTCTGTTTCTGTAGAGGAAAGGATTTTCTGCCAAAGCTTTCGATCCTCCTGAGGGTATTTCTGCTCTAAATTTCAATTTGCAACTGGAATACTAATTTCCCCACTAATATTCAAAGGGATCTCCGATTTGCATAAGGAAGCACTCAGGATTATTGTTGCTTAGACATTCACAGACTGCAGTAGAACAGCACTGAACTTTGTTGAACTTGGGAAATTAACAGCTTTGCACTTGAGCTTAGTTTGGGCAGTAGGGCAAACAGCACTTATACTAGAAGCCTTATGCTGGAATCGCTTTTTATGTTGTTTTTTTCCCCACTCTTGCTTTACAAATTTATGAAAAACAATTGTAGTTCTGTGTATCACTTTCCACAGGCATAAATCTTCCTTTTTTTACATGTTGAACAGTCACAGAATATTTGGATTCCATCCGTTTGGGTCGAATAAATGTTAGTAGAAATGTTGCTGTTGATTTTACTGTGTTGTTAATCATAATAGTGTTGCACATTAGTTGAGACGTTTGCTGAATTCAATGTGTTTTTCCAGAAAATAGGTGTTTAAAATTATAGTGTGGAGAAAATTGCAGGTGTCCTCCTGACACTGAATGCCACTGATGATAATGTGCACAATGACAGACCAGATAAGATGCAATTTACCTGCTTGGGATTAGAATCCGGGAACAGCACCAATAGTTTGCCTACCTGGGAAACTCAATTTATTTTTCTGTATCTCACAGTTGTGCAGACCCCCCCGCCCCAGAATTTTTTGGGACAGACTAACTGAGTGAATTATGCTAGCTGCTGGCCTCAACTAAAGAGCAAAATGCTGCTTTAAGCAAATACGGTTGCTCTCAGGAGAGCAGTACTGGTGATGTTGAGTCTGCAGCTACAGATGTGTCCTGTCCCTGTTTAGGCGGAGAAAAAAACAAGAGGCCAGAGAGGAATTTCGGCCCATAGCCAGGTTGGATGTTAAAATGCACCTAATATCCATTCTTTGATTTCTATAGAGCTGAGAGTGGAAATGAGCTTTGCCTACGAGCAGTCTGTAAAGATTGCCACTTTGGGCTAACGTTTGATGACTGCCGCTGTCGGATGTGAGCCATGTGTGGGCGTTTTGTATGAGCCCACTCAGCACAGCTGCGGTGATGTCAGTACGGCATGCGGCCTCTCTGCTTCCTCATGCTCAGATACACACACGCACACACAGAGTCTCTCTCTTTTACACTAACTTGCTCTCTTAAAATGCTTCTGTAATGGCTACTGTACATGGCTGAATGGTCATTTAATCTTTTTTTTATTCCACGTGATGAGATGAATTGCAAGCTCATTTATTAATTTAAATAGTGGCCCCAACCCCCCCTCACTTGCAATGCTCAACCGCTGTAGGAATAGCCCCATTCGGGAATTGATTTTCCATGCAGCTTCCTTGAATTGACAGCCAAGAGTACAAATGGGATTGATGCATAAAATCTGGCAGGTTCACTCAACCCCACATCATTGCTTAATGGAGATAATGAGTTTTATTGACACACATTAGATCAGCGCCAAGATGGCCTTACCCTAACTGCATCATTTGTATCCCTATGGTTGCAGCCTCTTTTTTAACTCTCCCAAACATTTATCAGTCAAACACAAATCTGAGACTAGACAGGAATGGGGGTGTCAGAAGCCCAATCATGCACTCAAGTAGCACCCCACACCTCTTGAGTCCCTCTTTTTAATGGGAAACACAGCTGCTCCAGCACATCAACCCAGCAGGGGCAGAGGTCAGCAGGGCTGTCAGATCACCAGCAGGATTCCTGTGAACTCTGAAGGGCCGAGTGTTGTGTTTTAGGGTTTTCTCAGCCCAGAGCGTGCACACGCTGCCTGCGTTTTGTTTGTATGGGTTAATCATTACAGCAGATGTGAGAGACAAATGTGAGACGGAATCAGCTGCAGCCTCTGTATTCACAACATGCATAGACACTTAAAGTGTATAGCTTTTACTGTTTGACACTAGCACTGTCAGCCAGGTTTATTTGCAGTATCAGTTAAACCAAGTTTTAATGGTCACCACTTTGCCTCTGCGAAGTGAGTGTTGTTTTGTGTGTGTTTTATTTGTTTGATGTGTGTGTGCATGCCTCCTGTAGCAGTGGTTCCGCCCCTGAGGATTTTAGATTTGGGAGAAGTAGAGACAGCTGTAACACGGTGTGTGTGTGTGTGTGTGTGTGTGTGACTCTCAGTGGGCTAGGAGACACAAAATGTGCAAATGTCGAGGCTTTCAGTGCCTGTTCCTGCCACTTTGTTGCTGATTTTATCTTATGCTTGGTGCCTGTGCATAATTAGAGATAATTATAATATATACCTGTGAGACTAATGATTTACAAGACACTATAGTTTCTGCATGGACTTGAGATGTATATTCATTGAAGGCCTGTAGGATGGTCAGTGGTTATAAACAATCTTTTTTAGCTGGTGGTACTTTTGGCTGCTCTAGTCTGCACTCAGTCCATCATGGTAGGGAAGACATGTCCAGTATTTTGAAATACCTGTCATCTCTCCGAAAGTTCAGTGATCTCTTTATGTCCTCAACTTCCACTTATATAATCGAGAGTCTGACAATCTGAGCTCCGAGATCCAGGATACTAGTGGGATTTAGTTTAGCCACTTCAAGCCAGCATACAGCCAAGCTAAGCTAGCTAGGCTAAACTAGCTTTCAGGCTTAGTGTTTTTTGCTCGTTCAAGTCCTTGATCTCAAATCGTCTCAATCTCAGTGTTGGTCAAACCAAAAATATGTCCAGAGCCAGATAATCTCAGGTGTGAAACCCCAGATTAATTGTTGTTCTGCAAAGAACAAAGTCAGTGCAACTAATGACAAAACAAAATTTACCCAAAAAGATTCCAGCTGACGTTGATACATGGTTTTGATGTGGCAGTTTTATTGCTACTTTGGTCTTGCCAAAATCTCAGCAAGCTACAACGTGAACTGTAGTTTCAGCACTTTGGCTAAATTTTGTGTAATCTTAACCTGCTGTTGGTCAGTTGATGGCTAGAGGGTAAAATGATGCCTCCTATTAGTTTGGAGCATATGGCCGGGTATGACACATTGCCCCTCAATTCAGGAGTAATATGTCAGGTTTCAAATTGTGTAGGTATATTTATATTTTCTCAGAATATGCAGATAATAGGATCACATCACGTGTGGTAAGTGTTGCACTTGAGGCACATATGTTTTGTGGGATCAGGGCACATGTATTTTGTATGGGTGTTTTTAAAACCCGTAAAGGGTGTTAATTTCTGGTAATTGTCTCACTGTTGATGCAAGTTGTCCTGTGCTGCACAGCTGATTTTCGTATTGTATAACACAACTCACAAATTCTACCAGAAATTTCAAATATGTAACACAAACCTGAAGTGGCACTAAATTTTTTAAATCCAGAATGTTGAGAATTGCATGCAGTTATATCAGGAATTGAAACCTTACAAATCTGCCACCCCATTTGTCCAGAAATAAACACTTTTGGGTAGGTCTCCCTGCTCAGGTCTCTATAATAAAGCTTTTATTTTAGCTTTAACAGCTGTGCTGCACACCACTGCTCTATAATTCCCACTGGCACGAGCACGGCTACGATGTCTAGCTAACCACTCACTGTAAATCCAGAATATTTTCAGACATGTCTGCCCATTGCACGAGGCTGGTTTGTGTGTGTGTGGCTGTGAGCATATGATTAAGTGTACATGTGTTTCTAGAAACCTCTTCCTGTGTTTGAATGTGAACAATCAGGTACGTTTATAGGTTTTGTCTGTGTATTTGTATGTATCTGTCACTGACGTGGGATGTGTGCATGTTTGCAGGGGTCCCTTCAGCGTGGTGAGACGCTGCATCAACAGGGACACGGGCCAGCAGTTTGCCGTAAAGATTGTCGATGTGGCCAGCTTCACCTCCAGCCCTGGACTCAGCACAGAAGGTGAGAAACACCTCAGACCTGATTTGAACTGTGGCTGCAATGAAATCTTTTGCTGCTAGTGCACTCTGAGCACCAGATGGGTGGGGTTAAAACCAAAATCTGGACAAGAGAGAATAGTTGTCAATCACAGAGACTTACACTTCCATCGCACAGCCCCACTCACATCCTTAAAAAGTCTTACCACACAATCATTTCCTGTGCTCTAATGAAACCCCCCACTGACCATCTTCTCCTTGCGGGTTATAACAAATGTTGGTAATAATCTGAGAATACTGTTTGGATCAGATCTCAAACACCAGGGCACAAACAGTTTATAAACACAAATAAATGAGGCATAATATCACACATGCTGCACCCAGATGAATAATGTGTTGGAACTGCATATTTTGTTCGCCTGTTTGTGTGTATGTATTGGTTAGGTCTTGGTGGTGAGTATGTGTGAGATACTGAGGCATGCCATATCGCACCATGTGGTTTGGTGCTTTGTCATACTGTTGTGTGTGTGTGTGTGTGTGTGTGTGTGTGATGGAGACAGAGATCATAGGTGTGTGTTTGTGTGTGTATGCATGTGTGTGTCTGTTGGTGCTAATGTTGGCGTTCACTATGTGCCATCTGTGATGCCCCAGTCAGAGATTAGCCTGGTAGCCAAAAACAGCAAGACGAGGAAATGACCCAGGGGAGGACAGACAGTAGAAGTGATTTATACTAGTGTTGCAAAGCAAACACGTCTATGTGCTAAATTATGTTGATGTTGGATGTTAGTATGTTTTCTTTATCCTGAGAGTAATGTCTAATCATTTTAAAATATAAATGATCTACCAGATGAAAAAAAAAATGTCCAGAATATCGAAGACTCCAAATAGATAATAGGAAGTGTGTTTTATTATGGAGGCATTCCTGACATGGAAGTTGTTTCAGGGAATGACAACAACAATGTAATGTATGCTTTGTCAAACTGTGACAAGCTGATGTTGCTTCTTAAATGTCAGGATTTCCTCTATCTCATGTCATTGTTTAAAAAAAAAAAAAAGTTTATTGGGATTTAAAAGCTTTAAGAGCTGTTTGATTCTATAAAAAAATCAATTTTTATAGACTACAGTTTATAGTTTATTAAAAAAAGCTGACATAAGTAACATGAATGTTGGCATTTATTCTAATAATTAAGACATAAAAACAGGTTTAAGTGACAACATGTTGCAGCCCACCCAGAAGCAGCTCTGCTGAATATGCACCTTAAATAAGCCGTATTTATATCTGGGGGTGGGTATTGTTCACATTTAAACCGATACTGATTCCTGTCCCTGGAATTCAGTGCCGGTACTTAATGGTACCTTTTTTTTGGTACTTCACGTTCTCTGTAATGACAAAAATTAAATTTTGGAACAAGCTGCAGGGGTTATGCAATAGACTAAAAAGTAATTCTGCTGTTTTCTAATCACACATAGAGATAATCTTCTGTCTGTTTGTCTGCTTGTGTGTGTGTGTGTGTGTGTGTGTGTGTGTGTGTGTTTCTGATAGTCTAGCAGTGACAAAAGGCCATTACTAAAATCATATAAAAAAGAAAACAGACCACCATTTAGGGCGCTTTGCAACATTTCTGCTTCCTGTCAGAACCCAGCTTTCTCACCCAAATGCACTCTCAGGTACCAAAATCTGGCACTGATGAGTTTAACATGATGCAGTACTTGGCAGTTCCAACATAATTCTGTCAGTACTATTAAAAGTTCTCAGTTCAGTACCTAAACCTAATTATATCCACATCTCTGTGCTGCATCCACATATCTGTATGTGCAGAAATAAACTGAATTCTTGACTATTAAGCAAATCTGTGCATCTCTTCCCAAGGGTACACCACTTAAAGTTTTACTAAGGTTACAAGAAACTACCTTTTTGACACCCACATTTCTGACATTTGAACAAGTCACAAGAGAAGAAAAAAGCAAGGGGACACTCAAAGTGGCAGGGCAGAGAACTGGAGTGCAGCCAGATCTGGAGAGTGGTTTCCTGGGACCACATACCTTAGCTTATTAAGAAAGAATCTGCGTCAGCAGAAATGGGAGTGAAATGGAAAAAGAGACAGAAGTGCTACAAGCTGAGTAACAAACATTCATAGTTCTGTATGAATCTATCTGTGTGTGTGTCTGTGTGTGTTTGTGTGTGTGTGTGCGGGAGTTGGACAAACAAGTGATTAATGGAGTAATTAAGAGTTTGTGAGTATTGAACAAAAGCAGAATGAGTCAGTGTCTGGATTTGTAGGATTTAATAAAGATGAATATAGAGAGTGAACTGGTGAACACTCCATCAGCATCACAGCTTCATGGGTACTGAAAAATACAATAGTGCAATTTGCAGTGTTATTAGTTGGCTGTGTATTGTACGTTTAGGTAATGAACATTTTGGAAATGTAATTCATCAGTACTCTAGACAAACTAACACTAGTGCATGACCAAGCAGTTTTGACTTTCAGTGTGACTTTGTGAGGTGTACATCAGATGTAAATGGAAAGACCTTTTCCTCAAAACTATAATGTATCAAGCTGAGTGAAATCATTTAACATTGCTTCACAAATCAAAGTCTAGCCCAGACCTTTCATGTAAAAATTGATTTGGAATAGGCCCAGTGAATGGCATTGCTTTCATTCAGACTGTTCCAGGCCTCTCTGGCTCCCTCGCTCTGTCTGAGTGGTTTCCTCGTTGCCGTGCGGACACTGGGCAGCATTGTTACATTCAAGAATAGATACTCGATGAGACGGGCCGAGGACGAGTGTAGAGGAGAGGAGAGAAATAATGAAAGCAAAGGAACAGTAGAATGGGGGCTCTGTAGTGGGGACACAGCGTCATTTCTCTGTGTTGCATAATGATACTGGTCTGTCACGACACAATGAGTGCACACACACACACACACACACACACACACACAGATCAGTAGACTTGCAGATGGGGAGTGGAGTGTGTAAATGAGGTTTTTATGGAGTGAGGAGCTCAAGAACAGCACATTATGTCTGTCAGCCTTCCTCAGCAGTTAATGCTGTTTTACCACTCGTCTCTCCAGCTGTTAGTCATTCGATTCAATATTGTCTGTTCCCTTCTCTTGAAAGAGGAACCCTGTCCGCTCGTATTAGCCGCGTTTCCCCTTCAGTGTTGTTTTCTGTCATGAGGCAGTCAAAAGACGAGGAATGCAACAGTCATGTCGTAGTTGTATTTGCAGTGTTGTCTGGATGTGATAATGAGAGGGGATGATGTCGATAAGTGTGAGCCAGATGTGCATTCAAATGTGCAATTAAGATGGTATTCTTGGGGCCCTACATCCGGTGTTACTTGTCTTTATGCTACATACCAGCTTGTTAGCTTGCTTTTTCAGACTCCCCAACATGTGAATCTCTCATCGTCTGCTCAGTATCTTAAGAATGGGATTCCTCTGTGGAAATGAAATGCTCTGTGACTCCCTCTGGTGGTGGAGTTGAGCTGCAGCAGGTCTGTTGAGGTATGAAAGGAGGAGAGAGGCCTGCTGGGCAGGTCTTCTTTGCTTTTTGTCTCCTTAACTCGTCACCAAGGGACGTAAAACAGTTTTTAAAGGAACCAACCAGCTACAAATAAACATCGCAGTGGAGTAGCTGTGTTTCTTTCTTAAATAAACATCAGGTAGCTGTCTCACACAAAGGCCATCTGATTGTTCCTAGATGATGTCTGGTTGTTTTGCTGCAGCATCATCACAGTGCTTTCCACCTTACACTAAAGATAAAAATGAAAATAAAGATAACATTGTGATTTAACCACTCTGAAGCAGGCGGGTGCCTGAGCCCCCCCAAAACTAGTAGTGCTGAGACTGTATTTGTTATGGGTGTGGTTAGTCAGTTGGTGTGCCACTATAACACTATTTTGTGTTATTTCACTCTCTCTGTGAACGCTTTTTGACCTGTACTCATCTGTTGGTAGCTCTGCATGTTATGTTTATGGGGAAATAATACAAAGTGGTGTACTCATGTGTTCACATTTCAACGGATAGCAGTACCTGGACTTTGGTAAAGGTACCTGAGAGTACCTTTTTTCTCTCTCTGTTTCTCTGTATACTCCACTCTACTGCTCCCACCTGCACCCACAAACATTCTGACCATACATGTCTGCACAATGGATTAACTATCAACAGATAAATATCAATAGATTATCAATAGATCTTCTGCTGCCCCGCAGGGAAAACATGTTGTTTTACTATCGTATTAAGAAAGATATACATACCTGTCAGTAATAAGTACTTTAGTTAATTTCTAGTGCATAATTATAGTTATTCGGGTGGTCTGGGATTCTGTGTTAATATTAACTGTAATGTTCCTGAGAAATTCCACCAAATGTCCGGCTTGCCTTGCTTTTCTTTTTTTATTGTAATGTCCTGCTTTCATCTTCTTTTCCACTTCACTTGTTGACATCTCCATCCTTCATCTTAATTAATCTCTAGGACCTGCACATTTTTATTTAACTGCCCGCTCCACCCTGCAGAGATAAAACTGCTTGTTCTTGTGAGATTTATGTTGGGACACGCTGGATCCAAATCTCAACGCAGTGTTTGCTCAGCAGCACTGACGTTATGTGGATGCTACCCTCGAAGCTTACAATGAATGCGCAGAGAAATTATAAACATACATCAGTTTGATTTTTTCAGTGTGTAGTGGAGAAATCATGATTTACAATGTGTAAGGTTTTTTTTTTTCAGCCAACTAGCACCCGATAACAAAGGCTGAGAACAGATAATATGAAGTTAATGAAGCTTTGAATAAGAATTAGTGTACTTACACACACACCACTCTTGAGGATTAAGATTACTTTAACAGTAGTGACCTTAATAACGATAGGGAAATAACCTCAAGTATTGCTGAAAATTCAAACTAAACAAACACAACCTGTGCATGTAATGTAATCACACTGGAGTGAAACACTCATTTTTGTGTGTGAATAATGTCTCATCCAGCCCCTGTCTGATCTCTCTCTGACAGATCTGAAACGAGAGGCCAGTATCTGCCACATGCTTAAACACCCTCACATCGTGGAGCTGCTGGAGACCTACAGCTCTGACGGCATGCTCTACATGGTCTTTGAATTGTAAGTCTGTGCTGCGCACTCTTCACCATAATGCATCATGTTACCGGGCGTGTGCATTTTACATCTTTTATTTGTTTTTAACAAGAGTAGGAAACACCTTTCTCTCACCACAACCACAGCTGCTGATCAGGCCCACATACCAGACACTGTTTCTGTTCAGTTGTGCAATGTATTATTTTTTTCAACCGAGGAAACAATATAGATGGCATGCGATGGTCTGCTTATTAAGACAAATCTAACAGCCACAGACTAAATTTACCAGAAGTTGGCAGATGGTTGTGCCTGCTTTTTCACACCTCTTCGCCAACACGACCAGCCCCCTCACTTCAGTGGTTACAGACGCATTAGAGGCCTTGGTGGAAACAAAATATGTGTGATAAGCAAGGTGTTAGAGCTCATATAGTAGACATAAATGTCATTTTCGTTCAAAGTGGTGTATATCTGAAGAGCTGTGCCTGGGCAAAATATCAAGTATTGATGGTATATTTGCATATGTTTTGTTGGAGGGGAATGAATAAAGAGATTATGATACTATATATTTCCAAAAAGATCAAAATATTAAAAAATACCTATTTTATCCCATGTAAACCAGTAATATATGTATCCATAGCAATGTAGTACAATTTTTGTCTGAGGTTTTTTGAAACTTTATTATAAATTGGTGAAATAATAGACATATACGGCAACTAAGAATCATACTGAATGTGATATCGTGAGACTGCAGCCTTGCATCAGTGTTCAATGTATATAAATCCACGAGAAACACTGGAGAATCAGGGAACAGCACTCTGCGTCTCCCTTCAAGCCTTTGCTGTACATATAATTTTCTTAATCAGTTTGCTTAGTTAATTTCTTTCCTCAGTGTGGGTTTTATGTTGTGAATCTGTATCCCATATCCTCCTGAAGATTCCCTGGGGTTTGTTACTGACTGGAAAGTGCTATCATGAAAATATAGTGCCTCTGTGTTTATGCCAGTGACAGCAGGTCGTAAAATGGCTCCCTGACGGATGCAGATTTATACACTCTGTTTTAAACACTTTTCTGAGAGATGCTAGTTCAGCTGTTACCCATAATCGCTGGAAACCTAATTTAAACGTCTTCCTCTTTCTCTCACTCTTCTCAGCATGGATGGAGCAGACCTGTGTTTTGAAATTGTGAAGAGAGCCGATGCTGGGTTTGTGTACAGCGAAGCAGTGGCCAGGTAGGACACACAGTCTGGGAGCTATGGGGAGAGCATTTTAAATATTAATAAAGCCTGAAATAAACAACAAATTGTGGATGCCCTAAATGATCTCCCTCTTGTCTGTTTCTGCTTTCTGTGCATCCAGCCACTACATGAGGCAGATTCTGGAGGCACTTCGGTACTGCCACGACAATAATGTGATTCATCGTGATGTAAAGGTAAGGTCTCACTCACGCGTCTCAGACCAAACCACTGAAATCACCAAATATGTCACTTAACTGACACCTTATAAGGGAGATGTTAAAGAGGACCTATTATGCTCATTTACAAGGTCATACTTGTATTCAGGGTTCCTATTCGACATTTTACAAGCTTTAATTGTCAAACACCTAATTTTCCTCATACTGTCTATGTCTGTATTCACTCTCTGACTGACACAGCCTGTTTAAGCTCCCCATGCCCCCCCTCCCTAAAAAGCTCAGTCTGCTCTGATTAGTCAACATTTCCAGGCTTTCTGTGTCTCTGCTCTGCACTGTTGTTGCAGCAGGAAAATTACTGTAACAGAGAAAAACAACACTTTTTACCTTAAATGAAATAAACCAATAAAAGCAATAAATAAATAAATAAATACAATCAAACATATTGCAGCAGAAATATGATCCAACATTGGGAGAAATTAACATCAGCAACCAAGTTTACATGTTTCCCTGGCGTTAGCATGTAGCTGCAAGTAGCAGTCAGGGTTCCCACAATCATGAAGTTCCTGGAAAAGTTATGAAATAAAAAAAAATTCCAGGCCTGAAAGTGGTTTGAAATTTCAAAATAAAAAAAAAAAAAAATTGAAAATATTTGAATATGCATTGTTTTGGCTAAAAAATGTTAGTGAAAATCCCAAAACCTGTCCAGTGTTACATGAAACACGTCCCTTTGAAAAACACAAAATTTGTAAAAGTATAATAGGTAACCTTTAACATTTTCATGAGGGTAATTAATGCATGCTTCATATCACATACTTTGATGTGACTAGCGTCACCTCTAAGAAGATGGTTATCTATTCTGTCTGTGGGAGGATAAAGGTCGAAAGCTTCACACCACCATCAACATCCACTCTTACGTCAGCTTCTAGGTATGATGTGGCATTTAGAACACATGTTTTTCCAGTTTAATCAACTGGAAGCCCTTAGTTTGCAAAGCATCATGCTGGGTTGATTTGCATGTCAAATGCTAGCCCACACTTTTAAAAGTTCTTATAGTCAGATTAGCATCAACCAGTGATTTCAGCAGGATTAGCTGTCTAACACAAGCAAATACTACCAGAGCAGATGGAGCAGTCCTGAAGCAGGCCCTTGATCCTCACACTATCACTACCATTTGACAGCACAGTCCACAAAGGGATCAACATGGGCTTGTTTGTGTTAAACAAGATTTGCGTGCTGTTGGGTTGAAGCTGGGTAAAATGGTGCATGCACTTGACTGCTGGTGTTTGTTATAACTCACTTGGAGGGCCAGATGGGTGACTTTTTCACACAATAGTGGCAATTCAGAAAGAGACTTGTAAGTTGTGTGTGCAAGTAAAGTTGACATATCAGCTGTGATCAGCTTAAAGGGGTAGTTCAGTTTTTTTAAAGTGGGGTTGTATGAGGTACTAATCCAAAGACAGTTTACTTACAGTGGATAGCTGTCTGGGATGGCCCTTTTTGCAGAAGCAGGCTGGACTCCAACATGGAATCGTAGACACCTGAAAAATGTCCAACCTAAAAAAAAATATGCTTTATTAAGAGTATTTTAACTGCTTCTGCTTAATGTCAGACACTGATTTCCATCAGGAATATGGAGCAGTTATGTTTCTCTGTTCAAAGCCAGACTCCATTGACAAAAAAAGCATTTTTACTCATTGAACACAGGAGATGCTGGTCTACTGCTGCCATGATCAAATATATCAAATATTAAGTTTGTGTTATTGTGTGACTATGAGTGTTTAAAGGGTCACACAGTAACACAAACTTAATAATAACAAACTAACTGACTGATACAGCGGTAGACCAGCAGGCCCTGTGTTCGGTGAGATTAATTAGTTATTATCAACAAAGACACTGGTAGTAGGACTATATGAATTTCTTGTTTTTCTGATGCCACATTGTAAAATCTCAAAATAATTAGTTATAATTATAATTTACACAATGTCATTCCCATTACTTTCACCAAAAAGTCACACTGCAAAATGCTCCCTAATCCCAAGTAACTGACATCTGCTCATGTTTTTTCCCCTTCATTTTAGTTTTCATAAAGTTAATTTGAAATGTCATGCTTGGTGGCATTAAGAGAGGTCATAAAAGAGTTAAATATAACTTGCACAAGCTGCAAGTACCCTGTTACTCGTAAAGAGTATATTTTCACTGTTGGTGTGGGTCTTTGTTGCATGTTTGGTCTAAAGTAGTATTAAAAATTACAAGTTTATACCTGTAGTCACCCCGCTAAAGTACATGTTGTTGTTGACCCCCATGTACAGCAGTATATTGCTGAGCTTTCATGTCAGACACCAACCTGGGCCATCCTAGATTGCAATCTACTGCACATAATGAACTGCCTGTGGATAAGTACCCCATACAACCCCACTTCAAAAAATCAGAACTATTCCTTTAAGTAGGCAGTCATTGATTTGTTCAGCATCAATGGTATTTAAGCAGACTGAACTACGTCTCTGTCTGAGTGTGAGGAAGGAAACATTCTTAAGTCTGTAAATGCATCTTTTTTTCTTCCAAATAGATATGTCAATACCACAAATTGTTTTACCAAAAGAGAAAAAAAGGAAAATATGTTCATTTTGACATTATTTATTAGATGGACTCAATCCTTTATTAACATTATACATATTTACTTCTCTCTCTCTCTGATGGGAAATGCACACGGCATGTAGCCTTAGAAAAGCTACAGTCACAGTCGTCAGTGAGGTGCATCTCCTTAGACAATACTGTCAGTCATTCACTCAAGCATTAAACCACGATCTAAACAATGATCCCCACACAGCACAGGTGTTCAGAGGCCAATACAGTAAGCATTTTTTTAACAAAAAATTAGGTATGTGAAAAAATATGTTGCTCAGTTTTACACCTTTACAGGCTTTCGGTATTTGCAGTCAGACAAACTTGTGATCACCAGTAGCTGGAAGCGTGGTCAGTCCTGTTCGGCGGAGGGTGGAGTTGATGACACAGATGCTTGATCTAGGGGTGACTGAGGGGGTGTTAAGTTGAGCGTTAGGAAATGCCATCGGCACAGATGGTCGTCTGAACTCTGTCGTCGAGCTGTTGGATGTTGCGTCGTTTAGGAAGAGAAAACGGTTGCCAAGTCGGTGTCCAAGCGCTTGGAGGGCGGTTTTGCGCACAGAGCCAGATAACAGAAAGTACATGACAGGATCCAAGCAGCTATTGAAGGCAGAGAATAAGAGCATCACCTCATTGGTGCGGTCCACCAGCTGCAAGTAGTCACAAGATACTGTCCTGCTGAGCTGGGAGAAGATGTAGACTGGGCGGAAGGCGTGGTAAGGCCCAAAGCAAATGGTGAACAGAAAGAGGACAAAGAAGGACTTCTTGGCTGTTCGCTCATATCTCTGCGCGTTGGGAAGGTCCGGCTTGTCCCGTGACACCCTCAGCAGTTGGGAGGCAATCTTTGCATAGGAGACGACCAGCATGATGAAGACGAGCCAGAACATAAACACCAGCACGCCGTTGAAGTACGCTTTTCCTTTGGCTATGCTGCTGCGCTGCTTGTATTGGAAGCATTTGTCAGTGAACTCTCTGTCCTCTGCTGTGAAGATCATGGGCACCACAGCCACCAGTGACAGACCCCACAGAACACCACATGCCACCCAGCTCCATGGCCGGCTGCGCCCCCACAGAGTCATCCTCAAGCCTCTCCGGGCCTTTCCTTTCCCCTTTAACCTCAAGTATCTGTCCAAGCTGATGAGCCCCAGTAACATAATACTGATGTACATGTTCATGTAGAACAGATTCCCCACCATCTTGCAGGCCACAGATCCCAGCACCCACTTGTTTCCGTTAACATGGTAGAAAACCCTGAAGGGCAGACACGTCAGGAGGACCAGATCAGCCACGACACAGTTGATGAGGAACACCCGCACTGAGTTACGGCTTGACTGTAGGAAGAGAAAGACCCACAGAGCGAAAAGGTTACCCACGAGCCCCAAGATGAAGAACAGGGAGTACATGAAGGCCAGAGGCAGACGGAGCGCGGTGTCATCAAACGAGCACAAAGTCTGATTTGAGGACGAGGTGGAGGTGGAGAAGAGAGATGAGGAAGGGGAAAGAGAGGTGGTGGAGAAGGAGGATGACATGGTAACGGGAAGGGATGCAGTAGAGATAGGAAGAGAGGAGTTAGACGATGCAGAGGCTGAGAGAGTGAAGGGAAAGGAAGAGCCCGAGGAGATGGCAGTCATTGTGTCTGAGGAGAAATAAGAGAAAAACACTGTCAGTTCATTGTGTGTCACTGAACAGAAACCGATTTTAAACAGCTCAAAGTAAAGGCAAAAAAAAGGTTGAGTGCCCACACTGTGAAACTGCTGTTGCGTATTTTATGAGTAATGCACAGACAGGTGAGTAATATGTGGGTTTTAGTTTTAAAGGCCACACATGTAATACTTGGTTTGAAATGAAAATTATAGTAATTAATGTAATGCTGAGAAAAAGTTACAGCACCCTCCAAAAGAGGAGCTTCACACGCAGGGTTTTGAATGTTCTGGAAGAATGTGCCAATGTTGCTCTGAACAACAAATTTGTTTTACTGGTGGGAACTGGAGTCATGACTAAATATGTTTCATGCCTGTTTAACCCGTAAAGTCCACTTCCACTGAGTTAGAGGAGAGTGAGCATAGATTCACATGCACACACGCTCAGTCAAAGTCACTGTCTGACTGCCACACACAGATGTTTGGATTAAGGCAGAACACTCACCATCAGCACTCCGTGCGTAGAGATTTGAGCACAGCTGCAGTTTAGATGTGTGGGAAAGTGCGGAGAGGTGTCGGAGCAAAGCTGTCCAGTGTGTTTTTCTCCTCCATCAAACTGTAACTGGTTTAAAAAGTTGAGTTACATTTATGTTAAGATATTATGCAACTGTAGTCCTTGTCCTTAACACTGTACTTTTGCTATCTTCACCTTTGTCTCCAGTCTCTGAATGAGTCATAAATTCTGCACACTCTTTTCTTCACATCTTTTTGACAGCGTCTGCTCCTCCCCGTCCTCCTCTCAGCTCTCCATTCTCCACTCACCCTCAGTCTTTCTCAGTCTCTGTCCTCTATTTCTTTGTTGAAAGTCTTTCTTGCTCCCCTCTTGCTCTCATAGATCTGATTGTATAGTCTGCTGGTCCTCTTGCCTCTGCCTCTTGTTTTTTCTCCCTCTCACTGCGTCTCTGTGATCTTGCACCGCCTCAGTCAACATCCCCCACGCCCCTCAGGTCCCCCATTACGAGAAGTGCAAAAAAAGGAAGACAGGAAGTCAACCCACCGCACTCTCACCCTGTTTCTGAGCTTCATTTGTAACGTAGCTCTCCTCAGTTATGCAGTTTCCCCTTCAGAAAAAAGACGCTTAAATCTTCAATAATATGATTGTTATATATTATTAGAATTTTTAATATGTCATGCACAGATCAGTGACATTCATCTTATCTGGAGTGCACATAATATTTTCCCAAGTCCCAAAAGCTTATTTTAAGCATGCACATAGGTTTTGCATGCAAGAAGCTGCAACTCCTTTTGTCATCAGCTCCATTTGAGTTCTGTGTTTTAATCAACTGAAGCTGGGTTATTAACACCAATTAAGAGTCCTGTGAAGGAACAAGAGTAAAAAACACAAAGAGAGAGAGACCCTGCAAGCTCATCACATGGGGTGTAGTAATGACTGCAGTTAAACTAAGCTTTTTGTCTCGGTGAGTCATTTGAGCATGTGCAACTGTTCAAATAATCTATTAAAATTAGCTTTACTAATAAGCTACTAATAATAAGCCCGCTGGAGAATGATACTCACATAGTTTTCCCCTCTGAGCATTCTGTTTTACAGACCACCTGTTGTAATTTAGCGTTGGCAAACCTGTAAATCCTGTAAAATGGATTTATATACTGTGGAGCAAAGCAGGTCTTTTATTACCTGCCTCCTCCAATATAAATCCTACACAAATAGAGTTCTGATGTGAAAACAATCTTGCAGACATGATGCCTTTAATCGCAAATTCATACTGAAACAGGAAAGGGATGGTGGGTACATACATGACAGTATATTCCAGGACTTACAATGGATATACTTCATTATCTGCTGCTTGTGTTCCAAAATTTCTCTCACTTTCATCATCTTCTCTCTGTCAGTATGTCTTGAGCCACTGGATCTTGTATCAAGGTTTAATCTTATATTTGTTTCCATCCTGCCCATATTTAAAAAAAAAAAAAAAAAAATCCACCAATCAATCTTAAAGGTCTGCCACTAATGTAAGGGGTTTTAATTAATAGTTCCTTTCAGCAGTATGTCGTAAATGGTATCATCAGTTGATATCAAATCTAAATTAAATGAGAAAATTCCTTATCGGTATAATGTGACTCAACATCTCAATCTGTAGCTCTCTGACCGATCTTAACTTCATGCATCTCACTTAAAGCATATGAACTAAATCTTGACGCAAAAGGTGTTTCCTGCCTGTTTTAGCCTCGTAAAGAAGCTGTGGTTATTGTTGCGCATGTTGTCTTGTCAGTGTGAAACTGAGGTTCACAAACCAGCAATTCAACATATGTTGCACTTTTGCACAGAAAGAGCTAATGCAGTGCTCTGCACCGATACTGTACACTGCAATGAAATGTTGCTATTTTCCCGTCAGTGAAATGAATAATTCATCATCGCGCATGTTAGTAGGATGTTTGCAGTGTGTCTCCTACGGTTTTAATAAGTAATCTAATAGTAGTCTAATTTCCTTTATTAACTCTGTTGAAATATATGCACCATAAATCTGCTGTTTAACTTTTTTTCCCACCCATTCCAGTGTTTGACCTCTCTTTTATCTCTCGGCAGCCTCACTGTGTGCTGTTGGCCTCAAAGGAAAACTCTGCTCCAGTCAAGCTGGGAGGCTTTGGAGTGGCGATACAGCTGGGAGAGTCTGGTTTAGTAGCTGGAGGTACAGTAGCACACTCTGTCCTTTTCCTGTTCAGCTCAACACTCTAATGCATGCCTCCCCACTACACATATGCATACACACATACTGAAACGATTTGACAAAAACAAAATGGACATTGTGGTTTTTATTTGCTGCGGATCAGACCAAGTAAGAAGAGTTCAGAGAGAACATATGACTGTGGTAACAAGATGAGCAATGAACAAGCAATATTTTGGTCATGACCTAGTGCATTTGTGTGGGTTTTGTCCAGCAGCTTCAGTTTGTTCACACAGTTGAAAGACAAGCAGGTTAGGTGAAGTGGAAAATACAAAGTGTCTGTAGATGTGGATGGGGTTGTATGTCGACCGGGTTGTCTAGAGTGTACCCCGTCCCAAAATGAATGGCCAATCAATAAATTTATTTGTCACATGAAATCATAAAATATGATTTCAGTGGAATGGTCAAATAGCCTCCAGGATTTTGCAGCCCTAAGTGAAGTTCCTATGAAATCCATTTTTTTGTTTTTTCCAGTTTTCAGATTTTTCCATTTAAAATTTTCTGAATTATGGTTTATGGTTTAAGCACATTATATGATCAAAAATAATGTCTAATTATGTGATGGATGATTACATTTTCAAGAATTAAAAAAAATAAATAGTGAATAGCAATAAATTTGATGCAGCACAACATTGCCATTTTTTAATTTCTTTTTTAGTTTTAAAGTGCTCCAGTGCACTTTGAAGTAAAAACAAATTCATTATACCCTTTGGTGAAATAAAGTGCTTCACATCTGAGCTTCATGTTAGCCTGCTTTAAATTTAGCTGTTAATGGGATTCTTTATGTGTGCAGGGTCCTACAATAATTTAGTTTGTGTGGCCATTTCCACGATATTCTGCATTCTGTCTGTTTTCTGCATCACCGATCTCAAAGGGCCCTGCTTAAGGGGGTATTTCACCGTTTTTCAACCAGCTTTGTATCAAAACAATGTGGCTAATATGTGTAGATGAACTGAGGTAAACTTCACTCCATCTCACAAATGCCTAAATACCCCCCCCCAAACCCCCCAAAATAAAAGTCTTCAAACTGATGTTTATTTACATCATTTGGAAGAGTGGCTGTTGCTCAAACTGCAGGCTGTCCTTTCGCGTTTTTGTATTGCCCGCCACCCATGCCTCCAACGGCGTGGACACAGAGTATACAGCTGATCAAGAGCTCTAAGAGGCATAGAGATCTAATATAATACCTATCAAGTAAAAACGCCCTTTTTACGTTTTCTCTTGTTTCACCAATTTCAAAAAGATGCATCTTTCTACTGCAGAGATGGTCTAGTTTTTTGTGAGGGCCTTCTTTAATAGTTCGAGCCAGACAGTCTGGTTTAGATTGATTCTATACAGTAAATGATTAAATCATCCATTTTCTGTATCTCCCTGCTTTTTCTGGGTTGTGAGGGGGCTGGAGCATATCTTAGCTTACATTGGTGGGATACACCCATAGACAGGTTGTTATGCTACCTCAGGGCTGGCACACAGAAACAGACAGATTAAATAAATGAATGTACAAACTAAATGACAAATATATATATATTCACAGTCTGAGCACATTTTATAGGCAAACAGTTGTTGGTTTCAGCTTATCAAATACAAGGATTTGCTGCCTTATTGTAAGTTGAATATCTTAGTATTTTTGTTGGCATACATAGAGGCATGTTTCAATATGTCCTGACATTTTTAGAGACTAAAAATTTAACCGATTAATCCCAAAAAATCTGTTATTTGCATGTTTTTCCTATCCTTCTGTCATTTTATCCTCATAACACCAGTTATCTCTACAGATTTCAACAATGCTTTCCTTTTATACCCTCGCAGCTAATCACTCTTCAAATTGCCTCACTGTCTGCTCTCAACAGGTCGAGTCGGCACTCCCCACTTCATGGCCCCGGAGGTAGTGAAGAGGGAGCCATACGGCAAACCGGTGGACGTGTGGGGATGTGGGGTCATCCTCTTCATCCTCCTCTCTGGCTGCCTGCCTTTCTATGGCACCAAGGAGCGTTTGTTTGAGGCTATCATTAAGGGGAAATACAAGGTAGGAGCTGATCGACAACACGCCATTATTGTCTGTCCGTGTACACGCTAAATATGTTCCTGACTGAGTTGAGCTGTGCCCTTTAGCCACAGATGAGAACAATAGTGAGCTCCTGTTTATCACAGTGCTGCAGTGTGTATCAAGGTTGAGCTCTTTGATTACAGAGAACTGAACAGTTTGTGTTGTACATCACTTCTGAACCTCCACAATGCCTTTTAAAGTGTTAATATTTTGTATTAATTTACATTTATTCTTCTTAATAACGCTGTAGAATCTCCAAGTCTTTGACTTGTGTAAAAAAAAAAAAAAAGAACTATTTTTTTTTTCTTTCCTGTCGACTTCTCCCCTCATGCCAATGAATGCCTGCTCTGAGCTATTTTTACTATTACCTCATCATATGTATTCCTCATTTAATGTTAAGTGGGTGCCTCAAATTACACTCTAATACCCTCAACTCAAGCCAGTGAGAGGTGATGAATAATCTGATGGGCCTGTTCAGTTCTCTATTTTTCGATAAGAGTCTGAGTTTCCTGCCTGGTGCACTAATCTGTGGCAGATGCAGTCACTGCAGGCGGCTTGATGGACGACACCGTGCTATCTTCCATCAAGCTGCTGCTCAGCAGCTGCTGCTGAATTCACAATTTTTTTTAAATAAAAAATGAACTCTACCAACACTGCAACTTTACAATTACATTACAGACGGTGATATTCCAGACTGGGATAATCAACTTGCTTTTCTTGTTGGCATTTTTTTTAGTATTTTTCTAAGGTTTTAGCACGGCTCTTGGATTTTAGCATGTTTCGAGGATATTTGGACAATTCTTGGATTTTGGAATGTTTTTAGTAATTTTAGCATGTTTTAAGGATTTTAGGTAGAAATTTTAGAGTTTAGGATGCTTTTAGGATTTCAGGACTATTTCATGATTTTAGATAGACATAGACATTAGTGGCTTAGCTTCTCTGGCACTTATTTGATAAACAAGCTCTATTTCTATGCTGTTTTATGCACTATGGCGACTTATTTATGCTAAACGTATAAAAATAAGTCCCTGTGTTAATCACTTTATTTTTATTATTATTAATTAGAAAATGGTTGGGGGGCACCCTATTTGAGGAAAGATTTTCCCTGCAGGCCTTGAGTATCAGTGTTCTAGGCAATAATCACTGAATATCCTGAATAAAGGACGGGGGATGCATATTTATCCACTGAGCACACACAAATTCAGTTTTCATTTTCGCTTCCCACCGTCGTCATTGCTGGCCTGCTGACAGTGATCATGGTTGCCAGTGTGTCTGAACATGTTGTCCTGTGTTTGTGTGTTTGTCCAGATGAACCCGCGCCAGTGGGCACACATCTCAGAGAGTGCCAAGGACCTGGTGAGACGCATGCTGATGCTGGACCCGGCCGAGAGAATCACCGTCTACGAGGCCCTCAACCACCCCTGGCTGAAGGCAAGAACACACTCTCACAGTGCCAGTAAAAACTGACCACAGCTTAGGGGGCTTCGCTGTAGATGTTGCCAACTGTAGCCGCTTATTCTCCTTAAACTTATGTGGTTTATAACATTTAAAAAGCATCAGACATTTAGTGTTATGTGGACAATTGGTGTTTGGGAACTCAAAGTCTCCTTGAAACCACAGGCCTCATTGATGCTGACTCAAAAGCACTTCCTTCTGCTCGGAACCACAGCTGTGCTTTCACATCCGCTCTGCGCTTGCTCTGATGTGTGTCTCTGTTTGCTTATGCCCTCACCTTTATATTTATGGTTTCTGCTTGTACTTAAGTTTGTGTCTGTGTTTGCAGGAGAGGGACAGGTACGCCTACAAGATCCACCTGCCTGAAACAGTGGAACAGCTGAGGAAGTTCAACGCCAGGAGGAAGCTGAAGGTCAGCACTGTGTTGATGTTGAGTATAAAACCCTACAGGGTCAACACGATTACACTGAAGATGAGAGGAGGTGTCACCTCCTCCACAGCTATTTCTGATGACCCAGATTAATTTCTTGTTAAATGTTAACCAGAGATCGTCAACAGGCTTATCCTGATGGCCTCATATGCAAACACATAAAGAGCATGTGCATATATTCCAAAACATGGTGCTCTGTTAAGGCTTTATGTTACAGCTGTGTTATCCATACTCCGTGTCCCAGGGTGCAGTGCTAGCTGCTGTCTCCAGCCACAAGTTTAATTCCTACTATGGAGACCCTCCCGAGGAGCTACATGACTTCTCAGATGACCCCACCTCCTCAGGTAAGCTTTAGTCACAAGGTTTGTTATCTTTTGTTCATTAATCCAGGCTAATAAAACACATTAGACACCTTACAATGTGACAATATAACCTTACAGAACGGAAAAACAACTAAATGAAAACAAAAACGATTAAAATTAATTCATAATTCTGTTTTTGACAGAGCAGCTTACTGGTTTCCCTCATGCTGTCTGTTCCTTTTGGGAAGACTCATTTATTATTTTAACACCTTTGAAACATTTCTTCAGGAAAATTTACAAAAGAACAGTTGATTTCACTTCAGAATCTTTTAAGTGAAGATATTCTGAAAATTTACTGTCATGTTTAACATTGAACAGTCATTATTTCATAGATTCTGTAATGAGAAAGAGCAAGACCATTTTTTTTTTTGTCAAGTTTTTGGGACCACTATTCAAAACTGGCTCAGATTCCTCAACGTTTATTTTAAACTCACGATTTTAAATATTAAAAGGATTCCAGATGAAACGATCCCCACATTATAAATACAATCATTCTATTTGGTAAAATATTTGTATTTAAAGAAGGGCTGTCACAATAACCTCAATATTGCAATACTATGCCATTGATAAGCCAACCCCAGGGGATTGTAAGCAATGGGAGTACTACATATTTCTACTCTGCTAAAAACGTCAGCAGTGTGACGAGGTGCTAAGTGTCTATTCTGCACTGAGTGCTGAATTTTGCTGTTTTTTTTTTTTTTTTACCTGGTCGCCAAGAGCCTAAAAATGTTTAACTTCAAGTAAAACACTGTTCAATACTGCCAGTTTTTATGCAGATGTCCAGTCACAGTGGAGGAGGCACGAGACAAATATCACAAAGATCAACCATTATGTCAATGAACAACAACAACAATGAAGGAGAAATTTTTACTGCACCCACACAGATCGCTGGGTCTGTTCTCACTCCCTTGCTTCATCCAGAACTCTACCTTGTGCTGACGTTTTTACTTCTGCAGATATTCTGTATCATAGCAACCAGACACAACCAAAGTGTCTCGGCTGAAAAAACTGCTGCGCCCCTTATTGTGGCTTGTTGCCCTTCTGTAACCTGCATTTAGCAATGAACAAGTTGTTCATTTGTTTTTAACAGTTTCATTTTTGTAATGTAATAAGCACCAATTTACTGAATAACAGTCTAACAGTAAAGCTTATTTTATTATTTTATAAAGTACTGAAATTAGGATTAATGAAGTATTTTGCAGAACAATTTCCCTCACTGTGACAGCCCAAACTTAAAGCTGTATTAAGTGCTAATCTGAAACTAACTTTCCCAAAAAATACATTACAAAGCCAGTTTCTAATTCATAATTGCCACAAACTATTTAGTAATACCACAACACAGTATGAAATTCGGAAGAAATTGCTCTTAATACACTCTACCTGTCACATGTATGTTTGAGTTTCTCATGTACTAGTGCTGTCAATCTCATTATTTGACTGAGGTGATCCTGTTTATTTATAGAAGTAAGTCAGTTTGTGCAGTGTCAGTTTGGGTCATGTAAGGTCAAAGATGCATTGAAACATGAAACATGCATTTGCGCAAAAGAATACATTCACTTTCTAGCCCAGTTTCTATTCTGGTGCATTAATGTGATCTCCAGCTGTCTGTGTAGAACTTCCTCTGTTTAGGATGAAGACAGATGTTTCCCAACAGCCTCACTTCCCTGTCTCAGCCACAAACTTTCACTTCCTTTGATAAAAAAACTGTACCTGGCAGGAGTTATCAGCATAGAAACCACTCCAGTTGCTGTCATAAAGTGTAGGAAATGAGCAGCATAATACATCTTTACCTCATGAATCAGTGCAATGAGCTAAGCACTTCCTGTGTTTTTCTCAGTTTAATATGTATCCACTGCAGCCAGATTTACTGATACCACCATGTATGTAGTTTCTGCTGATGCTGGCAGTCTGTTGCAGTCATGCTTCCTTGTGACTGGTTTATTTTTGCCATGGTAGATCTCCAGACATGTTGCCGGTCACAGACTGGTACTCTAATAATGCTTGCAGCCAGAAGCTTGGCAGATTGTTCGTAGACTCAGCTGCTTTTGGCTGGTTTTCTCTCTATGTTGCTGCTCTTTCCTCTATTTCCCCTGTGCCTCCTTCTATTACCTGCCTGCCCTCATGCCTCCTCACACTCCCCACTCTCTTTGTCTGCCTTTTCTCTTTCTTTTTTCTGTCATTGTGAGGTGTTAAACTCCATAGATGCAGTAAACCTCTAATATCAGCCTCTCTTTCTTTGGTGTTGTTTTTCTTCTGCTGTGCTTTCTCTAGGACTGCTAGCTGCTGAAAGTACGTATCCCTCCCCCCACCCATAGAATCTGGTTGTGTGATATCATCATGGCATCATCACTCTCTTTTTTGTTGCATTTTTTTCCTTTGTGTTGTATGATGTGGGTCATAATCCTCCAAAATGGTCTTCTCTGTGTCTCCCTCTGTCTTCTCTTCTGTCCCTTTGAGAAAACCTGTATAGTTTGATGAGTGTGCTTTAAATCCAGATGTTTCCTCCGATTTACATGCATCCTTAATATTCCAATTACGGGAAACTCTGTAAACACAGATTAGCACAATATTTTGAGTGTTACCTTGTGAGATGCCCAAAACTAAAAGCAAAGTTGAGAAGGTAACATGCTTAAAGGTCAAATTCATCTGTGTTCTTGTGTTGGTAAAAAGCAGTGAAGTTGGAGCTCTAATAACATTATTAAAAATAACTGAAAGGGATAGTTTAGTTCTTTTAAAGTGGGATTGTATGAGGCATTTGTCCATAGTCAACATATCATCAGGAGTAGATGGTTGTTTTTAAGAAGCAGGCTCGACAGAAACGAAGTCATGAACTGCTGTGGATGGGGCAGCAGCAAAACATATTTTAGCAGTATATCAGCGCAAGTACTATATTTAGAATGTTTTCATCACTGTACCTTGCTGTCAGACAGCCTTCTCCAAAATGGAAATGAAACGGTGATATTGCTCTCTTGAAGCTACCAGACTCCTTTGAAACAGTAACTGTACCTCACCGAACATGGGAGTTGCTGGTTGTCGGTGTTACACGGTTCCCACAGTCTTGGTGAAAAGTCAAGGAATTTTGTCGTACAAAAATTAATTGTTTCAGTAATCTTCTGGACATGTTTATTCAGAACTAATCTGATCGGATTTTGGTTTTTGGTTTGAATCAAATCTTGACAATAGGTTATTCAAAAAAAAAGGATTCTGCAAACCACAATTATATTAGATCATATAATCAAATCTTGTGCTGTTTTCCATAGTGTGGAAAACTGTAAAAGCAGTATGTGTTGTTCAAACGTTTTAGTAGGATTGGGTTACCCTTGATCAAAAAAAATGATCCTGTCCTCAAGCAGAAGGGTGGATTCTGGAACAAAATGCCTAAACAAAAGTTTTTAAATAGGTCAAATAAACATACATGTATTTATATTTTGCACTATATTTATTTAACTTTTACAGTGATGAAGTTGATTAAGACATAAGGCTAGTGATTTAGTCTTTCAGTACAGTAAAGTAAAAAAAAAAGGAAAATAGAGGAAACGCAGGAGGAAAAGGAAAAATGTATCTTATTGTTAACAAATGGCAATGAATAGCTAGAAAAAAATATTACTGATCCTTGAAAAGTCATGGAAATGTTTTGAAATATATTCCATGAAAATGTGTGGGAGCCCTCGTGTTATTTTGTGACTTTCAGATAAGAACTACTTTGGCATCCACAGCAGTACCATTGCTAAGCTTCTATGTCCATTACAGTGTTTAGTTTTATTATTTTTTTAATTTTATTTTTTTTAAAGGGAATACATTAATCTTATGAAATAGATATTTTTTGTACCAGATTTACCTACCTGCTAATTTCCATAACCTTCCACGAAACCAAACATAACAGCAATTTTATTTTCTGTAGCCGTCACTGTAACATAGCTCTAATATGTGTTGATGTGTGACATTTTGCTCACCATCATGTACATTTTTCTAATTTTTTTCTGCTTTCTGTGAAAAAACTAGAAAAATAATCCACTGCCCTTTAAATGTTCTGACTAACAATGAGATTTATTCTCATAATCAGGTTTCTGCTAAAGATTTAATGTGTTTGTTCGGAAAAAACAAACGTGCATCTTAAAGAGGGATGTCATTGATTGATTGATGATTGAACAGTAAGACCTCTTCAGCATTTTTAATTACGTCTTCCACAAAATTCTGAAATCTTCACGTTCTGTTTTGCCATTTGTTGAATAATTACCTTAAAGTGCGACTGGTGGAGGTCATTTTAATATTTTTTGTTAAATCTTTTTACTGGAGGAATAGAAGGTAACATGTATTTCATAAGCTTTAACCAATTATTGATCTGTTCATGGCTAAAAAAAATTAAGATAATTGTTTAAAATGTGTTTCTGTGATTGGAGTAGTATGATGCATGTAAACAGACCTGCACCAAGGTTCTCCCAAAGTTACTGACAGCTGAAACTGTGTTTTCTCCCGCTGCCTCTCTTTCATACCTCATGGTAACAGTTGAATCAAAGTCTCATTTGTTCTTTTCTCTGAGTCCATTATTCGTCCAGCATTATACATGTCTGTAAATTGGATTATTTTTCTCCATGTTAAGTTTTCATCTGTTATTCCGGGTTTCTCCCTCGAGTTCTCTTGTTAACTGAACACAGAAAGCCGTGCTTGTTATACTCTTCAAGAAATGTTAAAAATTCAGTGCTTGAAAAGTTTCAAGGATTTCTGTAAGCCATAGTCTCAATTTTAACATGCAAACACTCACTGGTGGTGTAATATCATCTCGCCAAGCACTAATGGATTCTGTGGTCATGTAAGGATCAGCCTGTGGGTTCACATGTATGTCACTACTTTTTCTGTCACCAGGGAGCTTGTTTAATACGTAGGCTGCAATGTTTTTGAAGATGTTTTGACTCTATTTTTATAATTATTACACAAAGTAAATGTTAGATTGGTATGGGGTGGCTTTACTTTTGGCCTGAGAACACTTTTAAAGAAATGGTTTATACATTTTTAATTCTTTCACATTTTCCTCTGCATATTTTTGCATTTAACACTTTATATCTACTTTCTGCATTTTTGTGGGGCGCACTGCTCCTAACCCATCATCCACACTGTGACTTTTTGAAGTGACTTTCCTCTGATGTTGTATTGATGCCATATACCGCTGTTTCTCTGGTTTTGCTGCATGTGTGGGCGATGCAGCAGGTACTTGGGGTTAAATAGTTTTGAGTGTTTGTGTGTTTTATGTGTTGTGATGTCTACTGCTTGTCTTTTTTCTGTATTTCTCTTTTTTTTTCTTTTGCCTGTTTGTGGATGTATAATATGTCGTGTGTTTGTGGATAAGTGTGTCTGTCGCGTTCAGTGTTTGCATTCTATGTTGTGTTGAGTGTTTGCTGGGATTGCTTGGTGTACTTGTATCTGTTCTGTGTGCTTTTGGTTCAGTGTGTATTTGAGTGTATAAATTGCATGTGTGTGTGTGTGTGTGTGTGCAGGGGCAGTATCACAGGTTTTGGACAGTCTAGAGGAGATTCATGCATTGACAGACTGCAGTGAGAAAGACATGGACTTTCTCCACAGTGTCTTCCAGGATCAGCACCTCCACACCCTGTTAGATGTGAGTATACCACAAAACCTTCCTCTGTAATACCAAAAGTGCTCAGTGGGGGGCATTACCAGTCAAGAGTATTTGTTCAATATGTATCCTCCATTCTCTTGCCTGTATAACAGTATTGTTGCTTTTTTCATTTTTGCTGAGGTACAATTGTGAAATTATTTTTACGTCTGTCATTTCAGCTTTATGACAAAATCAACACCAGGTCGTCCCCTCAGATCAGAAACCCTCCAAGTGATGGAGTGCAGAGAGCCAAAGAGGTGAGGAACTCACTGCTCATGTTCATTGAATAAAGGGACACTTAAGGATTTCAAACTTGTGTGGCTTTTAAAGCTAGACACAGATAATCTGTAAAAATAAAAATCATGTAGTCCACAAGATATTGTGGACTACAGATATTGCACTGCTGAGCTGCTATTTACGCCACCTTTGCATTTTACAATGAACCAAACAATGGCAACATAATGCCTCTCTGGTGTGTTATTTTAAGCCAGCATGCCAGCATTGCTGAATCAAAAAATACATCACATTTAACACTAGCATCAGCCTTTTGTGTGCCATACAACATACATCTCCCGCGGTGGGTCGGATGTACATCACTTCATCAAAATGTCACACCCTCCCTGTCTATGTTCCCATCCTGCTGGCTGTCCTGTTCACACATACACCAATATGCTGCTGTTACTACCTCCCTTCACGACTTGTAGACAGCACGGCCAGGCTACAAAACGGCATAACGGCGCAACGTTTCTACCTTGTGTGTAATAACTACAAAGTAAAAACTTCTCAAAAAAACATTTCCACCTTGAACAGGCAATGTGACAGGGGCTGCTACCTCCTCTTTGGTTTTCTGTGGGCCACGGTGTATTCTAGCAAATGCCATCAGAAGCACAATCAGAGCTAAGGAGTCTCTAACACAGCGGTCATCATGTCAGTCAGCTTGAGAACTGTGGTTAAACTGTTACATTAGGCATTGATCAAATACAAACCAAGATTATCTTACTGCATTAGTTGTAAAATGAGATTTTGCTCCAGCTGGTGGGCAGTGCTTGATTTTGGCTAGACTGCTACCAACATGGTGGCCGGGACACAAAGTAAGCAACTACAAATATCAAACAGACATCTTATGTATAAGGATCTAGATTTTAATTTAGCAAGACAGGCATCTTTTTGCATGTTAAAAGGAACAGGCTTAGTCCTAAATAATGAGTGATGCTTAGTCAGAAATATTGCTAAGCAGAGTATGTAAGTAATGAACAGACAATAGCCAGAATCAGATACTCTGTTGTGACATTTTAATTCTTATTAATGCTTTTTATCTTTGGTATCCTTAATATTCACACCTCTCTCCCCGTCTTTATTTTCTTCACCAGGTACTGGAAACCATCTCCTGTTACCCAGAGAACACGGAGGCCAAGGAGCTCAGGAGGATCCTCACACAGCCACACTTCATGGTGGGATATTACAGAAACACAAACACACAGCAACGCAACTCATTGTTATTGTTCTGACAGGTTCAGATTTTTTTGGCCTGTGCGTGTAGAGCGTGCTTATTGGTGTGTGAGATTACAAAGGTACTTCTGACAATCCGCATAGCTCCCTCAGCCACAAAGCTGCTTAGCACCTGATCTTGGCGAGGGATAGACACATGCAGAGGAACAAGAACAGAGACAGAGGCATTAGAGCAGCCGGAAGAGCTGAAGGGCTTCGGTGTGGATGTACAGAAACTTGTGAGGGGACGGTCAGATCAATTTAATGGCTGAAACAACTAGGGAGGATCTCATTGATGGACATGGAACCTGAAAACTGAGGCAGAAGAAATTTCATGCAAAGGTATAACGTGGTCTGTAATTACTGATTGTTGCCAAATTTTTTTGAGGTGGCAGTTTTCATCTTAGTTATTGGATAGAACATTAATAGCAAGTTTATTTCTGCAAGTGCACGACTAGACTTTTACTGCATGTAAGTTGTATTGTATTGTAATCTACTGATTTATCATCACTTACAAAATTGCAAAGCAACCAACTGTAGGTTAATTGTTACCATTTATTTAGCCCAGTTAGCAGCACATGTGGCTGAGGTGTTTCCTTCTGCTTATTCAGTCTGTGACACTTACAGGAGCTGTCAGTCACACCTCAGAGTGTTTTTTTTGTTCATCACAAGGACTCATTTTTGCAATGATTTGTTTTTATTAGATAGCGAAAGGAAGAGATAATATTGGCTAAAGGGGGAAAAGGTCTTGGGGGTGGGACCGTTCTTGGGCCTCTTTTCTTTTCTTTTCTTTTCTTTTCCCTTATTCTTAACTTTAAGGTACTACTCTGGGGGTGATACAAGCACTGATTTAGCCCAGTTAGCAGCACAGGAGGCTGAAATGTTTCCCCCTACTTGTTCAGTCTGTGACACTTACAGGAGCTGTCACAGTTACGCTTTAGGTTTGCTTCAATCCAATTAGCCCGTCTTGCTCTCTGACCTGACTGCCTGGGTTTTTCATGCTGCCACAGTCATTTAACATTGCTGATTGCAGAATGGGTGTGGAGGGCTTTTGCATGGCAGCACATGGGAAGAAGTATGCCTCACTTACCAAATGTTTCAATTTGAACTTTTTCCTGTCGACCTTATTATGCAGCAGTGATCCAGGTCAGGTTTTTTTTTTGTTTTTTTTTTTTATAACATAGTTCGTCTCAGCCACACTGTTGACCAAAAGTCAGAAGCTTCGAGTGGCAGCTGTTTGAGCTCTCTGCTATGCATCATCAGTGAACATGTTGATCTGATGAGCAGACGTGATGCTTTGGAAAACACAGCAAGTTTGTAAAAAACACTCTGTGTGTCAGTGACATGATTAGTGCCCAAAGAAGATTAGTGTAAGTCACACTCTTCCCAAAGGCGCACACACACACACAAACACACTGATGCTGTGCGTATAACCACATGGACCTTTCTCTTGATTGGAATTGGGTTGTGCATATTTGTTTTACTCATTCGTTATTCAAACAGAGGTGTTTTTTCTCTCCAGTGTTTGAAGGCCAACTCTGGATTCTAGTCACAAGTCTGAGTCAACATTACTTCCACCATCACCAGTTGTTTACATCACCTGTGGCTGCTGAAATGTTTTCCTGTGTGTACAGCATAGCAGGAATACTTGCATGTGTTAATGGGCTTCATTCCCACTGGGTTCACCTATAGAGGAAACATTGATACAGTATAGTTGCATTCATCAGGGTTGCCATGGCCATGGCAAACCTTGAAAAGTCATGGACTTTAATAATCATATGTTCCAGTCCTGGAAAAGTCATAGAATTAGTCAAACTTATTGATTTTCTTCATTATTTCAGATGCAACACAAAACATTTCCAGTATATTGGATAATCCTGGAAATTTGTTGTTTAATAAAGTAAATTACATTATTGTATTAAAAATCACCAAAAATGACACCATTTATTACAGCCAGAAACTGTAATAACATAAATTATTGTTGGAGATCATTGTCTGACATTGAAATTATGTTTCACCAGAGTCTGAATCTTATATGTTTGAAAAAAGCTGGGAAAGTGAGGCAAGAAAAAAATAATCGAGTCCTTAAAAAGTCATACAAAAAGTTAGAGATTTTAACAATTAAAAATCTGTGAGAACCGTGATTTACGAGGCTTAACATTGTTGACTTTCTGTGTACTGTCCAGGCTCTGCTGCAGACCCACGATGTGGTGGCCCACGAGGTCTACAGTGACGAGGCTCTGAGGGTAACCCCCCCACCCACTTCACCTTATCTGAACGGAGACTCCCCAGACAGCACCAACGGAGACATGGACCTGGAGAACGTCACCAGGGTTCGCCTGGTCCAGTTTCAGAAGAACACTGATGAGCCCATGGTGTGCACACAGAAAGGAACACATATTGCAAATTGAGCTAAATAGATGAATTTACATGCTCACTTGTCTTTCTTCAAAACGGTGTACTTATAGAAACATGCTCCTTACGCATAGGCTAATGGCATTTTTCATGTCATTAATTAGCTTAGAGGCAAGCAGACTTTTCCTCTGCTCATAACTTAACCAGTTGACATTATTTATGCTTTCTTTCACTCGCTGCATCTCCCGACAGAACAGCACGGGTATATGTCAGTCTGCATGCCTGTTTTTTTAGTCAAATATCGTTGGACAGAGCAGCTAATGTAACATTAGCAAGAAGTTAGCGAAGTGAGATGTCCGGCATGTATGTCGTGTCTCCTGAGAAAGGCTTTTGTTTACAAATGATATGTGCTCTGTCTCTGTCTGTTAACCGAGAGTTTCTCCAAAAACAAAACATTTCCACATTGCATCTGAAAGAGGATGATACGGATCAACTTTTTCACTTTGCATCAATGATATGTGATTGTCACTTTGTACTTTTTGTTATTTGTTATGGGTTGTCCCCCTGACTCTGTGTGTTTCTTCCAGGGCATTACTCTGAAAATGAATGAACTTAACCATTGTATTGTGGCCCGAATCATGCACGGTGGAATGATTCATCGACAAGGTATGCAGCCACATCAAAATACTATGTGCAACCGTGCATGCGTATTCACCAGGCATGCTCAGCTGTTTTGTCAACCTGATGAAAATTAATGCCAAAATACGATTACTCAGAGATTATTAAGTGGATAGCAGTAACTTTTATTGGACTCCCTTCTGGTAATTGAAAGAACACTAAACATGTAACTCTTCCTTACATTAGCCGAGATTCCCTGGAGCTGTCTCAGTAACCCCATGGTTTTTTTCTTGGCCTGTGCTTTGTGAAGCACTTGTGTTTCAGCACCCAAGAGCCTTATTTGTAGTCTTTTATTAATTCATTATTTCTGCTCTTCAGGGACTCTGCATGTAGGAGATGAGATCCGAGAGATTAATGGCATCAGCGTTGCCAATCAGACAGTAGAACAGCTCCAAAAGATGCTGGTAAGTCACACAGACTCTCGTTTTTTCATTTCCGCTCTCACTGTGCAGGCGGCTTTAATACAACCAGTCTTCTTAGTATGTCATGTATTAAAGCATGTAACGTGTTTGATTTGCGTTTTCACCAAAATATGTGGCTGTGGGGACTAACATAATAATGTTACTTAACAGTATTATTTTGATATAGTGGGTTGCTCTTGATCTTGCTTTGAGGGAAGTTACTTCAAATTTAAGAGAAAATTTCCCCCCAGACTTGAGGGTGAACTAATTAGATTTTGGTGGTCAAAGTTAGATGTGGGAATCACAAGCTAACTCATGATATGATACTATCACGATACTTTGTCCAAGATAATGATACTATCATGATACTGTGATTCTGTGATAATTAATAAACTGCAACACAATTCATCTGTGATACATCAGAATATATTGACTGAAGAAATAAAAAATAACCCTTAAGTAGGGCTGGGTCCTGAAACTTTGGCTGTTGACCTAATATATTAATTGTCTATTGCGTTGTTCGTGTCCCACTTGGACCACCACTTTCTTCACCACTTTTCCCTAACCTCCACTACTCCCCTTGGGGTTTTCCCAGGCAGAATAAATGCATCAATTCTACAGATATCTCAATTAATCATGTTTGATTTTCCTGCTAGTTCTTTGCCAACATACATTTATCACAGGGCAGTTCGAGAAAATATGGCTATAGTTTGCATGTTCTTCCCCACATCCCCTCCAGCACTTTGATGTAACAGAGTTTGGTACTTCGCTTGCTGGACAGGTGTTAAAAAATAACGCATCTGGTATTTCCAAGTATATTCTCTCCAGTGAGTGTTCACTGATGGTTTCCCATTCAGATTAAGACAATGAGATATTTAGCTCCTCCTGCCACTTTATCTTAGAATTAGATATTTTATTAGATATGAGATATTTTATATTACTTTCCAGTATATTATAAAGTGTAGAAATTTGTTTTTTTTTTGGCCCCAACATGTTTATAGTTTTTTATAAGGAACCGCACCATTGGTTGTAGTTCTTTGTAAGTCTTCCTCAATGAGTATGTGGTAAACCATATTCTCTTTCTAATGCTTCAAATGTTATTTTGATTCTTGGTTTTTTGCTGTCCTATATAAACTTAAGTAACATATGATCCCAGTTTTTAAATATACTTGGTTTAACGTACAAAGGCAATGTCTGGAAGAGAAATAAAAATTGGGAGAGAACTGTCATTCTAACAACAACAATCCTTCATGACTTTTGATTTCCTCATCTCTGTGATAGAGAGAGACTTTTAAACTGCAGTAAAAAGTGGTGTAGAGTCAATATAATCATCAAAACATCATTTTCACTGTCTATTTCTGCTGCCAAACACGTGTCACCCGTAAAAAAAAAATCTGCAAGCCACCGTTTCTTTAGATGTGCTGCAGCTGACACGCAGCTCAGGTGGGCAGTGTGAACACTCTAACTTGATAACATGTCTCCACCATGCCTCTTCAAAACATCAGCTTATTCCGCCTGCATGTGACGTAAACAGTCCCGCGGCACAGCGTGTTACGTAATAATTGCGTGACACAGCGAATCGATAATTTTATTCGTGGCCGACACTTTTAGTAATCAATTATAATTGAATTATGGGCACTGCAGGTCTAGACACTCTGGGAGGAACTTTACCTGCTTGCATGCTGTCCACCACAAAGATATTGGTAATTCTTAATCATAACCATGGCCACATCTACCATTTTGTGTCAGGTATTAATTAATGGCAATCCTTTTTATTCGTAACTTTAAAAATATGGAATGCTTTCTGTAACAATTTTGAGGTTGCAATATTTGGAAATTCATTTGGGTAGTGTCTTTTGTGATTTGCTTGCATGCAAAGTTTGTGTATGTTTTTGTCTATGCGTTCGAAATTTAATTTTGTGATGAACTAGAAATTCAAAAAAGAAAAAAACATGAAACATAAATCGCAACAAGCAGCAGTGCTATTGAGAACGGCCCAATTAGAACTGATGCTAATAGATGTCTGGCGCTGTGTACACCCCCAGGAAAAGGCCTTGAAGTTTTACTCTAATGCACATAAAGTTGATTCGAGACTGGACTACTTCTTTATATTCAAATATGACATCTCAAAGGTAATAAAATGTGAAATATTACCAATAACTATAGCTGATGAGGCATCGGTTATGATGGAACTTCATTTGAATAGGGAAAGAGGGGAAAGTGTAAGGAGATTAAACAATTCTTTACTTGGGGATGAGTGTTTCAAGGAGAAAATACAATGCAGTATGAAGTTTTAGCTGGAGATAAGTGATAATGGGGAAGTGACATCCACAATGCTGTGGGAGAGAGAAATAGTGGCATATTCTTTCTGGAAAAAGAGGCAAAGAGAGAAAATATGGTATTGAAAAACAAAATTAAGAAATCACAAGAAGAACATGAACTAATTAACAATGATACTCAAGCACAATTAACCGCAGCAAAAAAAAAAACAAAAAAAAAAACAATGGAAACTATTGACATTCAAGAAATACAAAAGAAAGTTATCCTCTGTAGGCAAAGTTGTAATAAAAGTTAAATAAACAGCAATAACCATCATAATAGTTAAAACTCCATACATCAGAGGGGGAAATAGAAAATAGCATCATGTTTCAGTGATAACTATCAAACTATCAACTACCTTTACGCTCCCAAGGAAATAAAAAAATTAATGGGTACTTGGAATTCTTACACCTACCCACAGAGTCACACATACAATATAATGACCTAGCACAGCCAATAGTGGAAATGGATATCCTAAAAGTTATCCAGAGAGGAAAATCTAAAAGGAGTCCATGGAAGTGATGGATTTACTTATTCATTTTTAAGGCATTTAAATATTTAATTGCCCCCATCTTATGTAGAGTTTTCAACGAGATCTTACAAACAGGAGATTGGCCAGACACATAGAATTCAGTAATTATCACTGTGATACCTAAAAAAGGAAAAGATCCAACACAATGTTCATCTTATAGACCAATATCCCTTCTAAATGTTGACCAAAGGATATTTACTTCAATTATAACTAACAGTCTTTCACATATACTACTTAATATAATAAACCTAGATCAAAATGATTTGTTAAAGACCGTCTTTCAGCGACAATTTGCGGCACACCCTCAATGTTATCGACTACATATTGAAAACAAAGCAACATTTGTTAAAGTTTAGTTTGGAATGCATTGCTAAGAAAATGTTTATGGGACAAAAAGAAACCAAAAGTAGAACTTGAAATCCTGCAAGAAAATAAAGACAGAGGGGGACAGGGCAGACTCTTAATGGGTCATTAGCCGTTACTCAACATCGGTCTCAGAAACAGAAAGTAAGACATTTGGTCTGATACTAAATTGGTGTCACAGTTTACATGGATGTAAACTGTAAGTGCAAGTTGACTTTTGCATTGAGGCATACAACCACTTGGCTTTAATTCTAGTTGTGTCCTTGTCCACACAGAGGGAGATGAGGGGTAGCATCACCTTTAAGATTGTACCCAGTTACCGGTCCCAGTCCATGTCTTGTGAGGTAGGAAATCATAAACACACTACACACCACACGATTTTGGCATATTCCGTAGGAGATCAAATTATTCATTATGTATTTGCTATTGCAGAAAGAATCACCAGATGTGTCCCGACAGTCGCCTGCCAATGGTCATGCTAGTGTCACTAGCTCCATCCTGGTAGGTTTCTGTTCCTTCTTTTCACCCTTACACACTCACATTTTATTATGGTTCCAGACTGGCCATAACCGTGGCCAGAAGTATTAGGTTTTCAGGTTATCCGTCTGCCCATCCCATTCTCATGAACACAACAGCTCATGAATCCAGGCCAGAGGCACTATTGTGTAGGTCACATGTCTGTACATCTGGTCCAAACTTGCAAACGCAATATCTAAAGAAAACTATGAGGGAATTTTTAGATTTGGCACAAATGTTAACTTGGACTCAAGGATGAGCTTATTAGAATTTGATGGATAGAAGGTTTCCGTCCCTTTGACCTTGTCTGTCTCATTCTTGTGAATGCAGTATCTCAAGAATACCTTGAGGGAATTTCTTCAAATTTGACGCATATGTTCACTTAGATTCAACAAACGGCTTATTAGAATTTGGTGTTCAGAGGTCAAGGTCACTGTGACCTTACCTCTGTCTCATTCTTGTGAAAGCAATATCTCAAGAAGGCCTTGAGGAAGTTTCCCCAAATATGGCACAAATGTCCACTAGGACTCAAGGAAGAAGTGATTGGAATCGACCGGTCAAAGATCAAGGTCATGGTGAGCTCATTAACATGTTTATGGCCATAACTTGAAGATATGCTCAAATTTCACACAAATGTCTAATAGTGTAGTGTTTCCCACAGATTGGGAGCTGATCACTCCTAGTCGGGTTGCTTTGGTAAGGGGGTCTTAAGTTGAAAGACCTGAAACCCCCAATGACCCCAGGTACTATCATGGATGTGTCCAAATGCATCATTAAATGTATGTTAATACCTATTGCTCTGCAAAGCACTTTGAATTGCCCTGTTGTATGATGTGCTATACAAATGAAGCTGCCTTGCCTTGGCTTCCATATCGCCCAACAATATGATATTTTCATGGCACACTTCCCGATGACATTTTTTATGTTTTATGACTCACTATGCTATGACTTTCTTTGTGACACAGTATACTGTCAAATTAACAGTTATGTATATTTCTGATTTCATACAACTTTTTGATTTTTTTACTATACTGTGGCTTGATGTTTTATGATGCAGCATACTTGAACTCTTCATGGCATGCTTTATTATAAATATTTTAATGGCATATGCCTTTCTTATGATGTATTATGGCACACCATACTGTGACTGTTCATGGCAAACCTGACTGACATTTTCATGGCACACTACACACGCTATTCTAAGCTGTTTCCAGTTGTTTTAAACAATTTGTGGGACATGTCAAAATTTGACATTTTGGCATAATATAGCCTTGCTCTTTTTCTCATTTTTTTCAACGTGCTGTGTTATGGGGTTTGGGCCTGTTTTGGATGGTTTTTTTTTGTTTGTTTGTTTTTCAACATTTTGTACTAAAACAGGCCTCTACATGGTTTTCAGCAGTTTTCTGGACATGTCAAATTTTGTCATTTTGGCATTTCTCATTTTTTCAACATACTATTTTAGGGGTTTGGGGGCCTGTTTTGGATGTGTTTTCAACACTGTATACCATGACATGCCTCTACATGCTATACTAAGTGGTTTTCAGCAGTTTTCCGGACACGCCAAATTTGACATTTTCGCCATACTATAGCCTTGCTCTTTATCTCAGTTTTTAACATGCTATTTTGTGGGTTTCTTGGGCTTTGGGGGAGTTTTTTTCCACACTGTACACCATGACATGCCTCTACATGCTATACTAAGTGGTTTTCAGCAGTTTTCCGGACACGTCAAATTGTGACATTTTGGCATTTCTCATTTTTTCAACATACTATTTTAGGGGTTTTGGGGCCTGTTTTGGATGTGTTTTCAACACTGTATACTATAACATACCTCTACATGCTATCCTAAATGTTTTTCAGCAGTTTTCCGGACACGTCTAATTGTGACATTTTCGCCATACTGTAGCCTTGCTCTTTTTCTCATTTTTTAACGTGATATTTTGTGGGTTTCTGGGCCTTTTGGGGAGGTTTTTTTCCCACACTGTACACCATGACATGCCTCTACATGCTATACTAAGTGATTTTCAGCAGTTTTCCGGACACGCCAAATTGTGACATTTTCGCCATACTGTAGCCTTGCTCTTTATCTCAGTTTTTAACGTGATATTTTGTGGGTTTCTTGGGCTTTTTGGGCATTCAGAAAATCTCTGAATGCCGATGGGGCTGGTGGCGTGTTGGAATGACTGTGTGGACAGTAAACCTAAGATTGAAGGTTCGAATCCAGCGTCGCCAGAACCGGAGGTGCTTCGATCCGTTGGGTGGGAGGGAAGGGAGGACGTAATTCCTCCCGGGGTTTCTGGGGTGTGTAAAGCAGGGGTTATACCAGAGAAACGTAGAATCGGCTGAAGTTTAAGGTGGCTCAGGTGATAAGACACTGCCACGTTACCTAGAGGTTGGCGGTTCAAGGCTCAGGCGATGCGGTGGACTTTAAAGGTTTAACTTCCATAAGGGAGAGAGGAAACACGGGTGACAAGACGCTGCCATGTAACTCTTAGGTCGTCAGCTTAAGACTTATATGGCGCAGTGCACTTTTAAGGTTTATCTTCCACAAGGAAGAGGACAAATACACATGGAAGCTATGCCAAACTGTCAGACAAGGTGGCTCAGGTGATAAGACACTGCCACGTTACCTAGAGGTTGGCGGTTCAAGGCTCAGGCGATGCGGTGGACTTTAATGGTTTAACTTCCATAAGGGAGAGAGGAAACACGGGTGACAAGACGCTGCCATGTAACTCTTAGGTCGTCAGCTTAAGACTTATATGGCGCAGTGCACTTTTAAGGTTTAGCTTCCATAAGGGAGAGAGGAAACACGGGTGATAAGACGCTGCCATGTAACTCTTAGGTCGTCAGTTTAAGACTTATATGGCGCAGTGCACTTTTAAGGTTTAGCTTCCATGGTGGAACAAGGTGGCTCAGGTGATAAGACACTGTCATGTGACCCTGATGTTGACAGTACGAGACTTAGGTTGTGTGGCGGTACTTTAAGGTTTAACTTCCATAAGGAAGAGGGGAAATACACATGGAAGCACTGTTGAACTATCAGGCAAGGTGGCTCTGGTAATAAGGTGCTGAGGTGACACTGTCATGTAACCAAGAGGTTGGCGGTTCAAGGCTCATGCGATGCGGTGGACTTTAAAGGTTTAACTTCCATAAGGGAGAGAGGAAACACGGGTGATAAGACGCTGCCATGTAACTCTTAGGTCGTCAGTTTAAGACTTATATGGCGCAGTGCACTTTTAAGGTTTAGCTTCCATAAGGAAGAGGACAAATACACATGGAAGCTATACCAAACTGTCAGACAAGGTGGCTCAGGTGATAAGACACTGCCATGTTACCTAGAGGTTGGCGGTTCAAGGCTCATGCGATGCCGTGGACTTTAAAGGTTTAACTTCCATAAGGAAGAGGAGAAATGCACATGGAAGCTGTGTTAAGTTGTCAGACAAGGTGGCTCAGGTGATAAGACACTGTCATGTAACCCTGATGTTGACAGTATGAGACTTATGTGGTGCGGCGGTATTTTAAGGTTTAACTTCCATAAGGAAGAGGGGAAATACAGGCGATAAGACGCTGCCATGTTACCCAAAGGTTGGCAATTCAAGACTTACATTGTGCGGTGGACTTTTAAGGTTCAAGTTTCATAAGGAAGAGGACAAATACACATGGAAGCTGTGCTGAACTGTCCAGACAAGGTGGCTCAGGTGATATGACACTGCCATGTTACCTAGAGGTTGGCGATTCGAGACTCATGCGGTGCGGTGGACTTTAGAGGTTTAACTTCCATAAGGAAGAGGGGAAATACAGGCGATAAGACGCTGCCATGTAATCCAGAGGTTGGCATTTCAAGACTTGGGTGGTGCGGTGGATTTTAAAGCTTTAACTTCCATAAGGAAGAGGAGAAATACACATGGAGATTGCACTGAACTGTCAGACAATGAGGTGATAACACACTGCCATGGCGGTTCAATCCTTATGAGGTGCAATGGATTTTGAAGTCTAACTTCCCAAATGAGATAGACAAATTCATGTTGAAGCAAGCAGTAAGCATGTTAGATTGGATAGTGCAGGTGATAAGACACCGGCCTGATACCTGGAGGTTGTAGGTTCACAAATCATATGGAACATTGGCGTTGTTTGTCATTTCCCGGCTTGGAAGGTGCCTGAGTCTGTTTTTGATATCCACTGTTGTGTGTGTGACACTTTGTCCAGACCTCTGCTGCGGAGTCAAAAAGGGGAGTGTACACACGGCTCTCCTCCTGGAGTTTGGGTGCCTGGTGGAATGCAAAGAATATTTAGGTGAAACAACCATAATGACTTTTTCTATGGGAAAGAAGGGTTCAGTGTCTTCGAGTTAAGAGCTCAGGGTTGTAGAAGAGAGTAAACAGGTCAGGGTGTTAGGGGCCAGAGACTGCCTGTTAAATCACTTTTTACTATACTGCAGCAGTAGTTTAACGGTATGTCAATATGTGTCATAATATTCACACGTCCCAGGTAAGACTTGAACACATCCAGGGCCAGTCATGAGGCAAGTACTTGAACTCTCTGCACCAATTCTCCCGGCACTTCAGGTGTTTTCCAAGTTCCAAAATACAAAAAAATGTCCAAAAATACAAAAAAATGTCATCCTATAGTATATCATCGAACATGGCGAAAAAATGTCATCCTATGGTATGTCCTCCAAAGACAAACAAAAATGCCGTACAGTACTATGTCATCCCACAATACACAATTTTATTTTATTTTATTTATTTATTTTTTTTTTTGTCGTGTCAAAAAATGGTTAAAAAAAACAACATATTACAACTCGGAGCGACACGTCATAGTATACAATGTCGAAAAAAAAGGGGGCAAAGTTCATACCATCGAATCCCTATGTCTCGGATTTAATTTTATTCCAGCTAACAGGTTACGATCAAAAGCACCAAAGAACCTTTGTCTTGTTTTTTATGTTTTGTTACCGTGCAATACTAATCAAATACTCACACTAAAACTTCTGTCATCCCAACCAGGACCTGCCAGCAACAATCCAGCCCAAAGGCCGTCAGGTGGGAGTTTCTTTTTCTTTACACCACACCTCCACTCCTTTCATTCAACTGTGTGCTTCTCCTTTTGCTTTATAGTCTACATTTAGGACAAACTAACAACCATCCCAACAAGTCCAAAGTTGCACGTTGGCACTCACAAACCCCATGTGTTTGTCTTTTTTCCCATTTCCCATCTATTTTGTTTATATCAAATTTTACTCTCCAATGCCAGGCCTGATCTTTCCTCTTATTACACAGAAACACACTAGAAAATAATCAGATATTTGAGAGAATACCTTCAGTTCCCTGCTGAAGGTATTATTAAAGTGAAATGTAATATGGCTTTGTTGACATATTTCCTTGCTACACTTCATTGAAAAAAAATAAAAAGTAATAAGTAAGTACCAACATTTGAAATGGAAAATGATTGGAAACTTTGAGGCTTGGTTATTTCCTGCTCTTACTTAATTTTTCCCATTTTTATCTGTTTTACGGTGTATGCTCTGAGGTTGCGCATGCATATACATAAGATGCAGTATAAGCATTGTCATATATAAGACTTGGCATCCAGCTGTGGGTCCCTCATCACACCTCCTTTGTTTATCCCCCCCAACGTTTTTACTGCATGATATATGTGTAAGTGTGTATGTGATGCTCTCAACCCCATAGATCTCCAGACCTGCTATCAAGGACAAATTGTCCATCAAGGTAAGATGTCTCTAAGTGGACCCTAAGTAGAAGTAGATCCCAACTACTCCCACCCCCATCATAAAGTTCGGTTCCTCATCATAGTAGTGTCTAGATCCCATGCTAGCTATCAAGGCTTAGGCTTCATATCTGGTTTGTCAGTGGACATTAAAAGCAAAAAAAAACAATGTGGTTGTATGTGCATTAGCTGTCAATAAAAATAATTTGTATGCCGTTGGATCATTTTCCTCTCGCTTTTCATTGATATAAATTCCTGTGCTCTCTCCTGCTTTGGCTCACACGCTCTGTATTCTCCCTCTGCAGTTTTTCTATAATTTAATGACAAGCCTTGGCACAGCATTTCTTACTAGTATGCGGTTTTGCAGCCAGTCTCTTTTACGTGGGCAGCTTGGCCGATCATAATCTTTCCCATATATTCTTCTGTCTTGACAATGCTACCCTTTGCTGCTGCGCCAGCACCCATCATATGTTTTTGTCTCACTATCTTTCCGCTACAGATTTATGTTCGTGCTCAGTTTGAGTATGATCCGGCGAAAGATGACCTCATCCCATGTAAGGAGGCTGGCATTCGCTTCCGGGTGGGTGACATCATTCAAATAATCTCCAAGGACGACCACAACTGGTGGCAGGGAAAGCTGGAGAACACCAAGAATGGCACAGCAGGCCTCATCCCCTCACCTGAGCTCCAGGAGTGGTGAGAAGAACACATAACACTTAACTTTTCATCTGTCCTGTGTTTTCATTTTTGGTACATATAATTAATGCAACAGCCCTTCAGTAGGTCCCAGCCTTGAGAAGGTTGTAGCTATTACTACCTTCAGTGACAGAAACCATCTTTGGAAAGAAATTGTTGAACGTGTACTCTGAGTTTTTGGTTTGGCCTATGACCATTCACTAAGATGGAGGGGTGGGCTTGAGTACCACACAGTTTACTATATGTAGATGTGCTTCTTTTAGGCGTGTGGCGTGTATAGCAATGGAGAAGACCAAACAGGAACAGCAGGCCAGTTGTACCTGGTTTGGCAAGAAGAAGAAACAATACAAGGACAAGTACCTGGCGAAGCACAATGCAGGTAAGACAACAATCATGGTAGCATACAAATGGTGCAGCAGAGCTAAGATAACCCACCACAAGCATTTCTTTTGATAGCAAAAACAAAACAGTGTCACGCAAAGAAGTGCTTGATGTGGCTGTGAAGTTGACTCTCATTACAGTGACAGGGTTGCAAGTTATTAGGGGTCTAACAGTTATCAAATTCACGGTTTGGCACGATACAGTGGTGGTACAGTTCAATACGCTTTTGGTACAGCAAAAACGCCATTTTTATTTGTTAAAACTAACATAGTCATCTTTTTTGACTTTAAATGATGATGGAGCAATACCTGACTCAGCTTCTAAAGCAAAAAAAATCTGTTTTTGAAATGCCAGAGAAATCTTTTTATTTTTTAACTTACTTTAAAACTAGCATCATAATTTGAGCTTTTTTGTGAAATGAATCAGAATTGGCTACCAGCCTGCTGCAGTCAACCCTTTACACTGTGTGTGTGTGTGTGTGTGTGTGTGTGTGTGTGTGTGTGTGTGTGTGTGTGTGTGTGTGTGTGTGTGTGTGTGTGTGTGTGTGTATGCTGTGTGCTTACATTTGCTGCTGTAAGCAGTGCCCCAGCTCTTGTTCCCTGGCCCGCAGGATGTGTTTTGGATAAAACCACAGACTGTGTGCTGTGGCTGAGCTGCTTAGAAATGTGTGCTCTGTCTCAGAGCGCGTCATGCTTCAGCCTGGGGTCATGTGCTCCAGTGTTAGTGACTTTGGACAGTCTGTAACTGGTGGCGGCTCATTCTTTAACTCAGTGCTGTTGTTTTTTTTATCCACCACTCCCTTGCCATCATTCTCATAATTGACAGTGAAACCAAAGTGGCTCCAAATGGCAGACCTGTAAATCTACAAAATTGAGAGTGGTATATGTCTTCTCAACAGTGCTAGAAAGTATCCAAATAGATTTTGTCAAGTACTGCAGTATCAGAAAGATATTCTATTTCTATTCTGGTAAAGTGTTTATCATCTTGTTAAGCAAAGTCGTACTGATAACAATTTATTAAACATAGTTTATGCTGTATATTTTATTTTCCAAATGCAATAGAACGGTTGGAGGTATTGCTGCGTTTGTAATGCTGACCGAACCGAAAGCCTCGTACTGAACTGTACATATGTGTTTATTGTTACACCCCTGCTTGTACTGTGTCATGCGTCCCTGAAGCAAAATATCATTTTGTAATGATACAGTAAGAAGAATGGTAATTTTGATTTTAGAGGACAGGTTTAAGGAGCACGAGGGGGTTAATACTCACATAGTTGCACCTTTGTTCAGTTTGTTGAATTGTTGCACGTCTGTTACATTTTCCCTCTAACAGACCTACTGCTGTCTTGATTTTGCCTCATTTTTCTGTGACTAATATTGTTGTTGTTGTTAAAAGTAACAGCTTTTGAAGTTTTATGGGTTTTTTTTGGTTCAATGTGTCTTCTTTTATGGTGCCTTTTTATTAACCCTTCCGCTCCTACCCTTTGTCCATATTTCATGCCGTCTCTTTCCCAATGACATGGCTGCATGTAAGTAACTCCAGACAGCTGGCGTCCAGCTTCTGTGTTTTTCTTCCTTCTCTTTCTGCTTTTTTGTCCATTTCCTAATGTCTCCTTGACTTTTGACTTTTATGATGGCTGTCTTATTTGGTTTGTTTATTAGCAATTAGCGTAGTTACAGTTTTTTAACCTGACCAAGGTTAATGCAAATAAGCAAGTTGTAATGCTTTCCCAAAGTATTGGACCTATAGCAGGTCTGCTTGGTGCTTGTTTGAAGGACTCATCATTTGCATAACTGAACTCTAAATATTAAAAACCCATCTGATTCCACACTTGGCTTGCCACATAGAAAAAAATAAGGTAGTTAATCCCTCAGCATTGCTTGTAACTGCATTAGGTTTTATTTAGTTTTTGAAATATTTGTAAAATATGTTAACTCAGTTACCCATTCATTAGGTAAATCCAGTTTAATGTAATGCAGTGTTTTGGTTTTGAATTGTATTTAGAGAGATGTTGACTCAACTCAGTGTATTAACCTGTGATGCTGTTGAATTTTATTATTGAGGTATTTAATGTTTTGTACACCCTATTCTTATCAATAACAGGGAAAAAACCCTACCGCCTACAGCCAACAACATACATTTGATGAATACATTTAAATATAAGACTTTTAGGTTTACCTCGTAAACTGGTGACTGAGCTTATATTTACCACTTCCTTCACAGTTCCCGTACAGAGTCAGCGTCAGATAACTTTTCCATAGGAAGATTCACCATGTAAACACCTCGACATCTGATGCCACGCTCACCTGATGTTTCTTCTGTTTTTCAGTGTTTGACCAATTAGATCTTGTGACATATGAGGAAGTGGTCAAAGTGCCATCATTCAAAAGGAAAACACTGGTGTTGCTTGGTGAGTAGACACATTTATTTTTGTCAGGCAGAGTCACCTAGGTGTAAGAGATTTAAAGATATCCCCTATCTGTCTTTATACACAGAGCTCAAGGAGACATCTTTAACTCTCAAATGTCATAGAATTAGCCAGTCTTGAAAAAGTAATTGTGTTGTGTTATGTCATAACATAGTTGTCAAAAAGGTCATAGTATGCCATGCACACTTGTGTTTAAAAAAAAAAAAAAAAAAAAAAGTCTAGTATAGCATGCCATCAAGCAGTCAACGGATGATATGCTTTAAAATTGTGATAGGATAGTATAACATAAAATAGTCAAAGTATAATATGCAATAAAAAGTCATAGTATATGTCAAAAAAAGTCAAAATTTAATATGCCATATTGAAGCCACAGTATGCCATAAAAGAGCAATTAAATCACATGATAGAAATCCATAAAATAGTCACAAAAAAGCTCTCCAAAAGTCATCAGTATACCATAAATACTTTACAATTAATATGCCATAAAAAAGTAATTTTAAAAAGTCACTGAATAGTATGCTGTAAACTAGTTATAGGAAAAAATGCTATAAGAAAGTCAAATAGTATTCTGTAAACAAGCCAAAAAAGTTCTAAAGAAAAAGTGCAGCATGCCATATCGTAGTCCTTAATAACTAACCCCAACACACAATTTTTAAAAAGGCCCAAAAGATCCAAGTATTGCAATAAAACAGTAAATTAGTATGCTGTACACTGCTCAAAAGCATAATTTATTAAAAAAAAGGCCTAAGAAGTCCAAGTACAGCATATTGTAAAATAGTCACTAATAACTCATGGTTCAGCGTGAGCCTCATACAGGACGAAGCCTCCACAACAGCTGGGGTTGTATTCTGACTGGCTGCCTCTTCGCTGCTCGCGGCTGTCCTGAAAATTAAAAACAAACAAAAAGCCATAAGAAAATCATAAGTATATAAATCACAGTATGCCATAAAACAAGTATTGCATGCCATTAAAGTTATTGAAAGAAATTAGTGGATAGTATGCCATAAAACAGAATAATATTATGCCACAAAACATTCAAAAACTAACATACTAGAACGACGTAATTTTTCAAAAGTCATAGGATAGTATGCTTTAAACTTGTCAATTTAATTTAAAAAGCCATAAAAGAACCGATAAAAAGTCAGAGTGTAGCATACCATAAAATAGTCATTCAAACAATCATAGGATAATACATAAAACAGCCAGAATTATAATATGCTATAAAAAAGAGGTCAGATGATAGTATTCGGTAAACCAAAACACTGAAGTAAAAAAGCCCTAAAAAGTCCAAGTGTAGCATGTCATAAAAAAACATGCAAAAAAAAAATAAAAAAAAATTATAGCTTACAATAAAAAAGTCTAAGTATAATATGAAAAAAATAATACTAATATGAAAGAATTCATTTGATAGTTTGCCATGAAATAGTCATAACAGAAGCGGTATGATAGTTAAAGTATAGTTTAACATATAATAAACAGATCATTAAGAAAGCCACATGATAGTCGGGCGACCTCTTACTCACATGGTTCAGGTGAGCGTCATCCAGGACGAAGCCTCCACAGCAGCTGGGGTTGTATTCTGACTGGCTGCCTCTTCGCTGCTCGTCATCCTCCCCCCTGTGCGGCTGTCCTGTAAAACACAAAGAAACAAACACAGAACCAAAGAACCAAAGAAACAACCCCCTCCCCCCACAATACTATTTTCTGAAGTCATGCCAGTATGACATAAATCAGTCAAAAGACACAGTTGTCAAAAAGTCATAAAAAAAGCCATACAAATAATTTAAAGTACTGTATGCTATAAAACAGTCAAAGTATTATATACTTTTCCAAACAAAAACTAGTAAAAGTGAAAAAACACCCAGAAAAAATACAAAACATGCTATCAAAATGTCACAGAACAGTTTGCTGTAAACTAGAAAAAATAGAAGCGTCATAAAAATCACAAAAAATCAAAGCATAGCATGCTATGCTTTGATTTATTCTTTCACTAGTAAAGCATTAAGCAGTTATTTATTTTAAAAAAATGAAAAAGGATTGTATGCCACAAAACTGCAGAAGAATATTACGTAAAAAAAAAGTTAATGGAGGGTATGCTAAAAGTACTGCTGTAAACTAGTAAAAAAGTGAAAAAAGCCCTTAAACGTCTGGCCAAAAAATAGTCATTTAAAAAAGTTCAAGTATAGCATGTAATGAACGAGTTAAAGGAAAGATGCTGTAAAAAGTCACATAATACTTTGCTAAAACTATACTAGACCAAATACAGGAGCATCATTATAAAGCCAGTCAATAGTCATAAACAACGTCATAGGATAGTGCACCATAAAACAGTCAAAGTGTAATATGCTCAAAACGTTTTTTTTTTTTGTTTTTTTTTTTAAATTGTAGAACATTATGTTGTAAACCAGTACAAAAATGAAAAAAGTCCTACAAGTCCAGGTATTGGCTAAAAAAGTTATTATAAAAGTCATAGCACTTATTCTTTCACTAGTTAAGCATGCCATTAAAGAGTTAAAAAACAAAACCAAATTGTATTCTCTATCTTTATCTGAGCAGCAGTGGATGACTCAGAACATGGAAGATGGCTTTATATTAATGATGTCACCCTTTTTTTTCTTTTTAAAAAAATCAAACATTGAGTATTCAGTTCATTCTCTGTTTGACTTCATTTTAACAATTTGGGGGATTTTCAGGCTAAAAATTAAACATAAATAAATCATCAAGTTATTGCTTTGTTTGTCTGTAGTTTTTTGTATTATTATTGTTTGTTTGTGTTTTTTGCTTGGTTTTGTTTGTATTTTTTGTTAGTATTTTGCACAGTTGTGTTTGTATTTTTTTGTTTTTTGATTGTGTTTATTTTTTTTGCAGTTGTATTGGTATGTTTTTGCATGGTTATGTTTGTATTTTTTTCACAGTTTTGTTCGCATTTTTTGCATATTTTGCATGGCTGTATTTGTATTTTTGTTCGGTTTTGTTTGTATTTTTTGTGCTTGGTTTTGTGTGTATTTTGTGTTCGGTTTTGTTTGGTTTTGTTTGTATTTTGTGTTTGGTTTTGTTTGTATTTTGTGTTTGGTTTTGTTTGTATTTTTTGTTTGGTTTTATTTGTATTTTTTGTTCGGTTTTGTTTGTATTTTGTGTTCGGTTTTGTTTGGTTTTGTTTGTATTTTGTGTTTGGTTTTGTTTGTATTTTGTGTTTGGTTTTGTTTGTATTTTTTGTTTGGTTTTGTTTGTATTTTTTGTTTGGTTTGTTGTATGTAGTGTCTGTTATAAATGAAAACCCCCATAAAGATATTTTTTAGAAACTGTCATTAAAATAATTCATAGGACAGTATGCTGTCAAAGAACAGTATGCCATGAAATACTCAAAGTTTGATTTGCAATAAAAATGTAACTGACAATACTAACTGACGGGATATTTCTGTAAACTAGTGAAAGAATAATACATCATAAAAAGTCACAATATAATGGCCATAAACAGTAAAATAGTATGCTCTAAACTGGTCAAACAAGTTTAAAAAAGGCTATTAAACATCCAAAAAGTTTAAAAAGTAGAGTATACCATAAGATAGTCATTAACAAAGTCATTGGATAGTATGTCATTAAACAGTCAAAGTTTAATACGCCTTTAAAAAAGTAGTCAGGTGATGGTATGTTGTCAACTAGTAAAAAAGTGCATTAGAAAATAATTTGATAGTATGGCCAAAACCAGCAGGATAATCTGCCATAAAAAGCAATCGGAGGGTATGCCATAAAATACTCAAAGATTAATATGCCATAAAAAGGTAAAAGGATGCTGTGAACCAGTCAAAGTGTAATGCACCATTAACCAGTCAAAAGATAGTATGCTGTAAACTGGTCAAAAAATCTTTTTAAAAAGCCATAAAAAGTCCTAAAAAGTAAAAGTATAGCATGCCATAAAACAGTCATTATAAAAGGTCTTAGGACAATATGCCATTATAGAAAAGCATACTATAAAATACACAAACGTTTAATGAGCAATAAAATGGTATCTTTAAAAAAAAATCATTGGACAGTACGCTGTAAACTAGCCAAAGAATAATATGCCATTAAAAAGTAAAATAGTGTGCTATATACGGGTCAAAAAAGGTAAAAGATTTTTAAAAAGCCATAATAAAGTAAAGCATGCTATAAAATAGTTATTTAAACAGTCATAGGGCTGTATTTTATAAAAATGTCATAGTATAATGTGCCATAAAATAGAAAAAAAATGTGTTGTTAACTGCTTAAAACGTTTTTAAAAAAAGGTATAAAACATCCTAGCAAGTTCAAAGAGTACAGTATGCCATAAAATAGTCATTCACAAAGTCATTGGACAGTATGTCATTAAAAAGTCAAAGTTAAATATGTTTAAAAAAAAAAAAAAAGCTCTAAAAGTCCAAGTACTGCATTCCATGAACTAGTTAAGTGTTATATGCTATCAAAACGTTATAGGAATGTTTGCTGTAAAGTAAATTAGACAAAAATAGAAGCTTCCTAAAAAGCCAAAAACATCAAAAATACCATGTCAACAAACACTTATTTAAATAATAATAATAATAACAATATTATGTTATAAAAAGTAAATAAAGAGTATGCCATAAAATACTCAAAGATTAATTTGCCATAAAAAGGGAATTTGTAAGTCATAGGATAGTATGCTGTGAACCAGTCAAAGGATAACGCAGCTTTAACAAGTCAAAAGAAAGTATGCTGTACACTGGTCAAAAAAGTTATTTTAAAAAGTCACGAATAAGTCCTAAAAAGTCATAGGATAATACGACATCACTGTCATTTAAATAGTAATGGAATAGTCTACCATAAAAAGAAGTGAAATATTCAGTTTGAAAGAATGCTATTGGATATTAGCTATAAACTAATTGAAGTATAATATGCAATAAACAGATCATTAAGAAAGCCACATGATAGTCGGGCGACCTCTTACTCACATGGTTCAGGTGAGCGTCATCCAGGACGAAGCCTCCACAACAGCTGGGGTTGTATTCTGACTGGCTGCCTCTTCGCTGCTCGTCATCCTCCCCCCTGTGCGGCTGTCCTGTAAAACACAAAGAAACAAACACAGAAACAAAGAACCAAAGAACCAAAGAAACAACCCCCTCCCCCCACAATACTATTTTCTGAAGTCATGCCAGTATCACATTAATCAGTCAAACAACACAGTTGTCAAAAAGTCATAAAAAAAGCCATACAAATAATTTAAAGTACTGTATGCTATAAAACAGTCAAAATATAATATACTTTTACAAAAAAAGTTATAGGAAAGTATGTCGGAAACTAGTGAAAACGTGAAAAACACCTAAAAGAAGTATTGGATTCCATGTAGTAGTGAACTATGATGTGCTATCGAAATGTCACAGAACAGTTTGCTGTAAACTAGACAAAACAGAAGCATCATAAAAAGGCAAATAAGAAAAAGCATAGCATGGCATTAAGCAGTTATTTATAGAAAAAAAAAAAAAAAGGATAGTATGCCACAAAACTGCAAAGGAATACTGTGCAACAACTGTCATCAGAGGGTATGCTATAAAATGCTGCTGTAAACTAGTCCAAAAAATTCATAGGATAGTTTTGCCATGAAGCAGTGAAAGAATATCATGCTATAACAAAGTAATTTAAAAAAGTCATAGGACAGTTTTCTGTAACTAGTCAGTGTATAATCTGCCGTATAAAGTAATCTGAGCGTATGTCATTACACAGTTGAGGGATAGTTTATTTAATCTGGTCAAAAAAAGTTTCAAAAACATACAAAAAGCAAGAACAAAGTTCAGTTTGCTGTAAACTAGTCAAAGTGTACTATGATATTAAACAGTCAAAAGATAGTAGTAAACTGGTCAAAAGTAAGAAAAAAGCCATCAAAATAATAAAAAGTACTGTATGCTATAAAACGGTCAAAGTATAACACGTTTACAAAAATGTAGTATTAGATTATGAGCTAGTTAAGGATAACATGCTGTCAAAAAGTCACAGAGTAGTTTGCTCTAAACTAGACAAAACACAAGCATCATAAAAGAGCCCAAAAGGCAAAGCATAGGAAGCCAATAAGCAGTTATTTTAAAAAAAAAAAAAGGATAGTATGCCACAAAACTACAGAAGAATATTATGCAAAACAAAAAGTTAATGGAGGGTATGCTAAAAATACTGCTGTAAACTAGTAAAAAAGTGATAAAAGCCCTTAAAAGTCTGCGTACTGCTGGCCATAAAATAGTCATTTAAAAAAGTCCAAGTACAGCATGCAATGAACGAGTTAAAGGAAAGGATGCGATAAAAAGTCATAAACTAGACCAAAAACAGAAGCATCATTAAAAAAAGCCCATTTGGTCAAAGCATAGCATGCCATTAAAGAGTTAAAAAACAAAACCAAATTGTATTCTCTATCTTTATCTGAGCAGCAGTGGATGACTCAGAACATGGAAGATGGCTTAATATTAATGATGTCACCCTTTTTTTTTCCTTTTAAAAAATCAAACATTGAGTATTCAGTTCATTCTCTGTTTGACTTCATTTTAACAATTTGGGGGATTTTCAGGCTAAATATTAAACATAAATAAAATTTTTATTATTTCTTCATTTGTCTGTATTTTTTTTGTATTATTATTATTATTTCTTTGTTTGTTTCAGTATTTGTACTGTTTGTGTGTGGTTTATTGTGCATTTTATGCTTGGTTTTGTTTGTAATTTTTGTTTAGTTTTGTTTGTATTTTTTGTTCGTTTTTGTTTGACTGTTTTGTTTGGTTTGTATTTTTTTGGTTTTGTTAGTATTTTGTGTTTGGTTTTATTTGTATTTTGTGCTTGGTTTTGTTTGTATTATGTGTTTGGTTTTGTGTGTATTTTTTGTTTGGTTTTGTTTGTATTTTTTGTTTGGTTTTGTTTGTATTTTGTGTTTGGTTTAGTTAGTATTTTTTGTTTGGTTTTGTTTGTATTTTGTGCTTGGTTTTGTTTGTATTTTTTGTTTGGTTTTGTTTGTATTTTTTGTTTGGTTTTATTTGTATTTTTTGTTTGGTTTTGTTTGTATTTTTTGTTTGGTTTGTTGTATGTTTTGCTCGGCTGTGTTTGGTTTTGCTTTTCCATTTTGTGGTGTGCTATGTTTGCTGTCAGGGCTATTTTGTTTGTATGTAGTGTCTGTTATAAATGAAAACCCCCATAAAGATATTTTTTAGAAACTGTCATTAAAATAATTCATAGGACAGTATGCTGTCAAAGAACAGTATGCCATGAAATACTCAAAGTTTGATTTGCAATAAAAAGGTAATTGACAATACTAACTGACGGGATATTTCTGTAAACTAGTGAAAGAATAATACATCATAAAAAGTCACAATATAATGGCCATAAACAGTAAAATAGTATGCTCTAAACTGGTCAAACAAGTTTTAAAAAAAGGCTATTAAACACCCTAAAAAGTTTAAAAAGTAGAGTATACCATAAAATAGTCATTAACAAAGTCATTGGATAGTATGTCATTAAACAGTCAAAGTTTAATACGCCTTTAAAAAAGTAGTCAGGTGATGGTATGTTGTTAACTAGTAAAAAAGTGATTTAGAAAATAATTTGATAGTATGGCCAAAACCAGCAGGATAATCTGCCATAAAAAGTCATCGGAGGGTATGCCATAAAATACTCAAAGATTAATATGCCATAAAAAGGTAATTTTAAATTAGGATGCTGTGAACCAGTCAAAGTGTAATGCACCATTAACCAGTCAAAAGATAGTATGCTGTAAACTGGTCAAAAAATCTTTTTAAAAAGCCATAAAACAGTCCTGAAAAGTAAAAGTATAGCATGCCATAAAACAGTCATTATAAAAGGTCTTAGGACAATATGCCATTATAGAAAAGCATACTATAAAATACACAAATGTTTAATGAGCAATAAAATGGTATCTTTAAAAAAAATCATTGGATAGTACGCTGCAAACTAGCCAAAGAATAATATGCCATTAAAAAGTAAAATAGTGTGCTATATACGGGTCAAAAAAGGTAAAAGATTTTTAAAAAGCCACAATAAAGTAAAGCATGCTATAAAATAGTTATTTAAACAGTCATAGGGCTGTATTTTATAAAAATGTCATAGTATAATGTGCCATAAAATAGAAAAAAAATGTGTTGTAAACTGCTCAAAAAGTTTTTTTTTTTAAAAACAGGTATAAAACATCCTAACAAGTTCAAAGAGTACAGTATGCCATAAAATAGTCATTCACAAAGTCATTGGACAGTATGTCATTAAACAGTCAAAGTTAAATATTTTTAAAAAAAAAAAAAAGTTGTGGGATATTATATTGTTAACTAGTAAAAAAGTAAAAAAAAAAAAAAAAGCTCTAAAAGTCCAAGTACTGTATTCCATGAACTAGTTAAGTGTTATATGCTATAAAAACGTTATAGGAATGTTTGCTGTAAACTAAACTAGACAAAAATAGAAGCTTCCTAAAAAGCCAAAAACATCAAAAATACCATGTCAACAAACACTTATTTAAATAATAATTTGATAGTATGCCATAATAGAGAACAATATTATGTTATAAAAAGTAAATAAAGAGTATGCCATAAAATACTCAAAGATTAATTTGCCATAAAAAGGGAATTTGTAAGTCATAGGATAGTATGCTGTGAACCAGTCAAAGGATAACGCAGCTTTAACAAGTCAAAAGATAGTATGCTGTACACTGGTCAAAAAAGTTTTATAAAAAGTCACGAATAAGTCCTAAAAAGTCTACCGTGAAATGAAGTGAAATATTCAGTTTGAAAGAATGCTATTGGATATTAGCTATCAACTAATTGAAGTATAATATGCAATAAACAGATCATTAAGAAAGCCACATGATAGTCGGGCGACCTCTTACTCACATGGTTCAGGTGAGCGTCATCCAGGGCAAAGCCTCCACAACAGCTGGGGTTGTATTCTGACTGGCTGCCTCTTCGCTGCTCGTCATCCTCCCCCCTGTGCGGCTGTCCTGTAAAACACAAAGAAACAAACACAGAAACAAAGAACCAAAGAACCAAAGAAACAACCCCCTCCCCCCACAATACTATTTTCTGAAGTCATGCCAGTATCACATTAATCAGTCAAAAGACACAGTTGTCAAAAAGTCAGAAAAAAGCCATACAAATAATTTAAAGTACTGTATGCTATAAAACAGTCAAAATATAACATACTTTTACAAAAAAAGTTATAGGAAAGTATGTCGGAAACTAGTGAAAACGTGAAAAACACCTAAAAGAAGTATTGGATTCCATGTAGTAGTTAACTATGATGTGCTATCGAAATGTCACAGAACAGTTTGCTGTAAACTAGACAAAACAGAAGCATCATAAAAAGGCAAATAAGAAAAAGCATAGCATGGCATTAAGCAGTTATTTATAGAAAAAAAAAAAAAAAGGATAGTATGCCACAAAACTGCAAAGGAATACTGTGCAACAACTGTCATCAGAGGGTATGCTATAAAATGCTGCTGTAAACTAGTCCAAAAAATTCATAGGATAGTTTTGCCATGAAGCAGTGAAAGAATATCATGCTATAACAAAGTAATTTAAAAAAGTCATAGGACAGTTTTCTGTAACTAGTCAGTGTATAATCTGCCGTATAAAGTAATCTGAGCGTATGTCATTACACAGTTGAGGGATAGTTTATTTAATCTGGTCAAAAAAAGTTTCAAAAACATACAAAAAGCAAGAACAAAGTTCAGTTTGCTGTAAACTAGTCAAAGTGTACTATGATATTAAACAGTCAAAAGATAGTAGTAAACTGGTCAAAAAGTAAGAAAAAAAGCCATCAAAATAATAAAAAGTACTGTATGCTATAAAACGGTCAAAGTATAACACGTTTACAAAAATGTAGTATTAGATTATGAGCTAGTTAAGGATAACATGCTGTCAAAAAGTCACAGAGTAGTTTGCTCTAAACTAGACAAAACACAAGCATCATAAAAAAGCCCAAAAAGTCAAAGCATAGCATGCCATTAAGCAGTTATTTAAAAAAAAAAAAGGATAGTATGCCACAAAACTACAGAAGAATATTATGCAAAAAATAAGTTAATGGAGGGTATGCTAAAAATACTGCTGTAAACTAGTAAAAAAGTGATAAAAGCCCTTAAAAGTCTGCGTACTGCTGGCCATAAAATAGTCATTTAAAAAAGTCCAAGTACAGCATGCAATGAACGAGTTAAAGGAAAGGATGCGATAAAAAGTCATAAACTAGACCAAAAACAGAAGCATCATTAAAAAAAGCCCATTTGGTCAAAGCATAGCATGCCATTAAAGAGTTAAAAAACAAAACCAAATTGTATTCTCTATCTTTATCTGAGCAGCAGTGGATGACTCAGAACATGGAAGATGGCTTAATATTAATGATGTCACCCTTTTTTTTTTCTTTTTAAAAAATCAAACATTGAGTATTCAGTTCATTCTCTGTTTGACTTCATTTTAACAATTTGGGGAATTTTCAGGCTAAATATTAAACATAAATAAAATTTTTATTATTTCTTCATTTGTCTGTATTTTTTTTGTATTATTATTATTTCTTTGTTTGTTTCAGTATTTGTACTGTTTGTGTTTTTGTTTGGTTCATAGTATTTTGCATGGTTGTGTTTGTATTTTTTTGATTTGCTTGTGTTTGTATTTTATTCAAGGTTCTGTATTTTTTAGGTTTGTAGGTTTGTATTTTTTGTTTAGTTTTGTTTGTATTTTTTGTTCGTTTTTGTTTGTATGTTTTGTTTGGTTTGTGTTTGTATTTTTTTGGTTTTGTTTGTATTTTTTGTTTGGTTTTGTTAGTATTTTTTGTTTGGTTTTCTTTGTATTTTTTGTTTGGTTTTCTTTGTATTTTTTGTTTGGTTTTGTTTGTATTTTTTGTTTGGTTTTATTTGTATTTTTTGTTTGGTTTTGTTAGTATTTTGTGTTTGGTTTTGTTAGTATTTTTTTGTTTGGTTTTGTTTGTATTTTTTGTTTGGTTTGTTGTATGTAGTGTCTGTTATAAATGAAAACCCCCATAAAGATATTTTTTAGAAACTGTCATTAAAATAATTCATAGGACAGTATGCTGTCAAAGAACAGTATGCCATGAAATACTCAAAGTTTGATTTGCAATAAAAATGTAACTGACAATACTAACTGACGGGATATTTCTGTAAACTAGTGAAAGAATAATACATCATAAAAAGTCACAATATAATGACCATAAACAGTAAAATAGTATGCTCTAAACTGGTCAAAAAAGTCTTAAAAAAAGGCTATTAAACACCCTAAAAAGTTTAAAAAGTAGAGTATACCATAAAATAGTCATTAATAAAGTCATTGGATAGTATGTCATTAAACAGTCAAAGTTTAATACGCCTTTAAAAAAGTAGTCAGGTGATGGTATGTTGTCAACTAGCAAAAAAGTGATTTAGAAAATAATTTGATAGTATGGCCAAAACCAGCAGGATAATCTGCCATAAAAAGTCATCGGAGGGTATGCCATAAAATACTCAAAGATTAATATGCCATAAAAAGGTAATTTTAAATTAGGATGCTGTGAACCAGTCAAAGTGTAATGCACCATTAACCAGTCAAAAGATAGTATGCTGTAAACTGGTCAAAAAATCTTTTTAAAAAGCCATAAAACAGTCCTAAAAAGTAAAAGTATAGCATGCCATAAAACAGTCATTATAAAAGGTCTTAGGACAATATGCCATTATAGAAAAGCATACTATAAAATACACAAATGTTTAATGAGCAATAAAATGGTATCTTTAAAAAAAATCATTGGATAGTACGCTGTAAACTAGCCAAAGAATAATATGTCATTAAAAAGTAAAATAGTGTGCTATATACGGGTCAAAAAAGGTAAAAGATTTTTAAAAAGCCACAATAAAGTAAAGCATGCTATAAAATAGTTATTTAAACAGTCATAGGGCTGTATTTTATAAAAATGTCATAGTATAATGTGCCATAAAATAGACAAAAATGATGTTGTAAACTGCTCAAAAAGTTTTTTAAAAACAGGTATAAAACATCCTAACAAGTTCAAAGAGTACAGTATGCCATAAAATAGTCATTCACAAAGTCATTGGACAGTATGTCATTAAACAGTCAAAGTTAAATATGTTTAAAAAAAAAAAAAGTTGTGGGATATTATATTGTTAACTAGTAAAAAAGTAAAAAAAAAAAAAAAAAAGCTCTAAAAGTCCAAGTACTGTATTCCATGAACTAGTTAAGTGTTATATGCTATAAAAACGTTATAGGAATGTTTGCTGTAAACTAAACTAGACAAAAATAGAAGCTTCCTAAAAAGCCAAAAACATCAAAAATACCATGTCAACAAACACTTATTTAAATAATAATTTGATAGTATGCCATAAAAGAGAACAATATTATGTTATAAAAAGTAAATAAAGAGTATGCCATAAAATACTCAAAGATTAATTTGCCATAAAAGGAATTTGTAAGTCATAGGATAGTATGCTGTGAACCAGTCAAAGGATAACGCAGCTTTAACAAGTCAAAAGATAGTATGCTGTACACTGGTCAAAAAAGTTTTATAAAAAGTCACGAATAAGTCCTAAAAAGTCTACCATAAAAAGAAGTGAAATATGCTGTTTGAAAGAAAGCTATTGGATATTAGCTATCAACTAATTGAAGTATAATATGCAATAAACAGATCATTAAGAAAGCCACATGATAGTCGGGCGACCTCTTACTCACATGGTTCAGGTGAGCGTCATCCAGGACGAAGCCTCCACAACAGCTGGGGTTGTATTCTGACTGGCTGCCTCTTCGCTGCTCGTCATCCTCCCCCCTGTGCGGCTGTCCTGTAAAACACAAAGAAACAAACACAGAAACAAAGAACCAAAGAACCAAAGAAACAACCCCCTCCCCCCACAATACTATTTTCTGAAGTCATGCCAGTATGACATTAATCAGTCAAACAACACAGTTGTCAAAAAGTCATAAAAAAAGCCATACAAATAATTTAAAGTACTGTATGCTATAAAACAGTCAAAATATAATATACTTTTACAAAAAAAGTTATAGGAAAGTATGTCGGAAACTAGTGAAAACGTGAAAAACACCTAAAAGAAGTATTGGATTCCATGTAGTAGTTAACTATGATGTGCTATCAAAATGTCACAGAACAGTTTGCTGTAAACTAGACAAAACAGAAGCATCATAAAAAGGCAAATAAGAAAAAGCATAGCATGGCATTAAGCAGTTATTTATAGAAAAAAAAAAAAAAAGGATAGTATGCCACAAAACTGCAAAGGAATACTGTGCAACAACTGTCATCAGAGGGTATGCTATAAAATGCTGCTGTAAACTAGTCCAAAAAATTCATAGGATAGTTTTGCCATGAAGCAGTGAAAGAATATCATGCTATAACAAAGTAATTTAAAAAAGTCATAGGACAGTTTTCTGTAACTAGTCAGTGTATAATCTGCCGTATAAAGTAATCTGAGCGTATGTCATTACACAGTTGAGGGATAGTTTATTTAATCTGGTCAAAAAAAGTTTCAAAAACATACAAAAAGCAAGAACAAAGTTCAGTTTGCTGTAAACTAGTCAAAGTGTACTATGATATTAAACAGTCAAAAGATAGTAGTAAACTGGTCAAAAAGTAAGAAAAAAAGCCATCAAAATAATAAAAAGTACTGTATGCTATAAAACGGTCAAAGTATAACACGTTTACAAAAATGTAGTATTAGATTATGAGCTAGTTAAGGATAACATGCTGTCAAAAAGTCACAGAGTAGTTTGCTCTAAACTAGACAAAACACAAGCATCATAAAAAAGCCCAAAAAGTCAAAGCATAGCATGCCATTAAGCAGTTATTTTAAAAAAAAAAAAAGGATAGTATGCCACAAAACTACAGAAGAATATTATGCAAAACAAAAAGTTAATGGAGGGTATGCTAAAAATACTGCTGTAAACTAGTAAAAAAGTGATAAAAGCCCTTAAAAGTCTGCGTACTGCTGGCCATAAAATAGTCATTTAAAAAAGTCCAAGTACAGCATGCAATGAACGAGTTAAAGGAAAGGATGCGATAAAAAGTCATATAAACTAGACCAAAAACAGAAGCATCATTAAAAAAAGCCCATTTGGTCAAAGCATAGCATGCCATTAAAGAGTTAAAAAACAAAACCAAATTGTATTCTCTATCTTTATCTGAGCAGCAGTGGATGACTCAGAACATGGAAGATGGCTTAATATTAATGATGTCACCCTTTTTTTTTCCTTTTTAAAAAATCAAACATTGAGTATTCAGTTCATTCTCTGTTTGACTTCATTTTAACAATTTGGGGATTTTCAGGCTAAATATTAAACATAAATAAAATTTTTATTATTTCTTCATTTGTCTGTATTTTTTTTGTATTATTATTATTATTTCTTTGTTTGTTTCAGTATTTGTACTGTTTGTGTGTGGTTTATTGTGCATTTTATGCTTGGTTTTGTTTGTAATTTTTGTTTAGTTTTGTTTGTATTTTTTGTTCGTTTTTGTTTGACTGTTTTGTTTGGTTTGTATTTTTTTGGTTTTGTTAGTATTTTGTGTTTGGTTTTGTTTGTATTTTTTGTTTGGTTTTGTTTGTATTTTTTGTTTGGTTTTGTTTGTATTTTGTGTTTGGTTTAGTTAGTATTTTTTGTTTGGTTTTGTTTGTATTTTTTGTGTGGTTTTGTTTGTATTTTGTGTTTGGTTTTGTTTGTATTTTTTGTTTGGTTTTATTTGTATTTTTTGTTTGGTTTTGTTTGTATTTTTTGTTTGGTTTGTTGTATGTTTTGCTCGGCTGTGTTTGGTTTTGCTTTTCCATTTTGTGGTGTGCTATGTTTGCTGTCAGGGCTATTTTGTTTGTATGTAGTGTCTGTTATAAATGAAAACCCCCATAAAGATATTTTTTAGAAACTGTCATTAAAATAATTCATAGGACAGTATGCTGTCAAAGAACAGTATGCCATGAAATACTCAAAGTTTGATTTGCAATAAAAAGGTAATTGACAATACTAACTGACGGGATATTTCTGTAAACTAGTGAAAGAATAATACATCATAAAAAGTCACAATATAATGGCCATAAACAGTAAAATAGTATGCTCTAAACTGGTCAAACAAGTTTTAAAAAAAGGCTATTAAACACCCTAAAAAGTTTAAAAAGTAGAGTATACCATAAAATAGTCATTAACAAAGTCATTGGATAGTATGTCATTAAACAGTCAAAGTTTAATACGCCTTTAAAAAAGTAGTCAGGTGATGGTATGTTGTCAACCAGTAAAAAAGTGATTTAGAAAATAATTTGATAGTATGGCCAAAACCAGCAGGATAATCTGCCATAAAAAGTCATCGGAGGGTATGCCATAAAATACTCAAAGATTAATATGCCATAAAAAGGTAATTTTAAATTAGGATGCTGTGAACCAGTCAAAGTGTAATGCACCATTAACCAGTCAAAAGATAGTATGCTGTAAACTGGTCAAAAAATCTTTTTAAAAAGCCATAAAACAGTCCTAAAAAGTAAAAGTATAGCATGCCATAAAACAGTCATTATAAAAGGTCTTAGGACAATATGCCATTATAGAAAAGCATACTATAAAATACACAAATGTTTAATGAGCAATAAAATGGTATCTTTAAAAAAATCATTGGATAGTACGCTGCAAACTAGCCAAAGAATAATATGCCATTAAAAAGTAAAATAGTGTGCAATAAACGGGTCAAAAAAGGAAAAAGATATTTAAAAAGCCACAATAAAGTAAAGCATGCTATAAAATAGTTATTTAAACAGTCATAGGGCAGTATTATATAAAAATGTCATAGTATAATGTGCCATAAAATAGAAAAAAATGTGTTGTAAACTGCTCAAAAAGTTTTTTTTTTAAAAACAGGTATAAAACATCCTAACAAGTTCAAAGAGTACAGTATGCCATAAAATAGTCATTCACAAAGTCATTGGACAGTATGTCATTAAACAGTCAAAGTTAAATATGTTTAAAAAAAAAAAAAAAAAGCTCTAAAAGTCCAAGTACTGTATTCCATGAACTAGTTAAGTGTTATATGCTATAAAAACGTTATAGGAATGTTTGCTGTAAACTAAACTAGACAAAAATAGAAGCTTCCTAAAAAGCCAAAAACATCAAAAATACCATGTCAACAAACACTTATTTTAATAATAATTTGATAGTATGCCATAATAGAGAACAATATTATGTTATAAAAAGTAAATAAAGAGTATGCCATAAAATACTCAAAGATTAATTTGCCATAAAAAGGGAATTTGTAAGTCATAGGATAGTATGCTGTGAACCAGTCAAAGGATAACGCAGCTTTAACAAGTCAAAAGATAGTATGCTGTACACTGGTCAAAAAAGTTTTATAAAAAGTCACGAATAAGTCCTAAAAAGTCTACCGTGAAATGAAGTGAAATATTCAGTTTGAAAGAATGCTATTGGATATTAGCTATCAACTAATTGAAGTATAATATGCAATAAACAGATCATTAAGAAAGCCACATGATAGTCGGGCGACCTCTTACTCACATGGTTCAGGTGAGCGTCATCCAGGACGAAGCCTCCACAACAGCTGGGGTTGTATTCTGACTGGCTGCCTCTTCGCTGCTCGTCATCCTCCCCCCTGTGCGGCTGTCCTGTAAAACACAAAGAAACAAACACAGAAACAAAGAACCAAAGAACCAAAGAACCAAAGAAACAACCCCCTCCCCCCACAATACTATTTTCTGAAGTCATGCCAGTATGTCATTAATCAGTCAAAAGACACAGTTGTCAAAAAGTCAGAAAAAAGCCATAAAAATAATTTAAAGTACTGTATGCTATAAAACAGTCAAAATATAACATACTTTTACAAAAAAAGTTATAGGAAAGTATGTCGGAAACTAGTGAAAACGTGAAAAACACCTAAAAGAAGTATTGGATTCCATGTAGTAGTTAACTATGATGTGCTATCAAAATGTCACAGAACAGTTTGCTGTAAACTAGACAAAACAGAAGCATCATAAAAAGGCAAATAAGAAAAAGCATAGAATGGCATTAAGAAGTTATTTATAGAAAAAAAAAAAAAAAGGATAGTATGCCACAAAACTGCAAAGGAATACTGTGCAACAACTGTCATCAGAGGGTATGCTATAAAATGCTGCTGTAAACTAGTCCAAAAAATTCATAGGATAGTTTTGCCATGAAGCAGTGAAAGAATATCATGCTATAACAAAGTAATTTAAAAAAGTCATAGGACAGTTTTCTGTAACTAGTCAGTGTATAATCTGCCGTATAAAGTAATCTGAGCGTATGTCATTACACAGTTGAGGGATAGTTTATTTAATCTGGTCAAAAAAAGTTTCAAAAACATACAAAAAGCAAGAACAAAGTTCAGTTTGCTGTAAACTAGTCAAAGTGTACTATGATATTAAACAGTCAAAAGATAGTAGTAAACTAGTCAAAAGTAAGAAAAAAGCCATCAAAATAATAAAAAGTACTGTATGCTATAAAGCGGTCAAAGTATAACACGTTTACAAAAATGTAGTATTAGATTATGAGCTAGTTAAGGATAACATGCTGTCAAAAAGTCACAGAGTAGTTTGCTCTAAACTAGACAAAACACAAGCATCATAAAAAAGCCCAAAAGTCAAAGCATAGCATGCCATTAAGCAGTTATTTTAAAAAAAAGGATAGTATGCCACAAAACTACAGAAGAATATTATGCAAAACAAAAAGTTAATGGAGGGTATGCTAAAAATACTGCTGTAAACTAGTAAAAAAGTGATAAAAGCCCTTAAAAGTCTGCGTACTGCTGGCCATAAAATAGTCATTTAAAAAAGTCCAAGTACAGCATGCAATGAACGAGTTAAAGGAAAGGATGCGATAAAAAGTCATATAAACTAGACCAAAAACAGAAGCATCATTAAAAAAAGCCCATTTGGTCAAAGCATAGCATGCCATTAAAGAGTTAAAAAACAAAACCAAATTGTATTCTCTATCTTTATCTGAGCAGCAGTGGATGACTCAGAACATGGAAGATGGCTTAATATTAATGATGTCACCCTTTTTTTTTCCTTTTAAAAAATCAAACATTGAGTATTCAGTTCATTCTCTGTTTGACTTCATTTTAACAATTTGGGGATTTTCAGGCTAAATATTAAACATAAATAAAATTTTTATTATTTCTTCATTTGTCTGTATTTTTTTTGTATTATTATTATTATTTCTTTGTTTGTTTCAGTATTTGTACTGTTTGTGTGTGGTTTATTGTGCATTTTATGCTTGGTTTTGTTTGTAATTTTTGTTTAGTTTTGTTTGTATTTTTTGTTCGTTTTTGTTTGACTGTTTTGTTTGGTTTGTATTTTTGGTTTTGTTAGTATTTTGTGTTTGGTTTTATTTGTATTTTGTGCTTGGTTTTGTTTGTATTATGTGTTTGGTTTTGTGTATTTTGTGCTTGGTTTTGTTTGTATTTTTTGTTTGGTTTTGTTTGTATTTTTTGTTTGGTTTTGTTTGTATTTTGTGCTCGATTTTGTTTGTATTTTTTGTTTGGTTTTGTGTGTATTTTGTGTTTGGTTTAGTTAGTATTTTTTGTTTGGTTTTGTTAGTATTTTTTGTTTGGTTTTGTTTGTATTTTGTGCTTGGTTTTGTTTGTATTTTTTGTTTGGTTTTGTTTGTATTTTGTGTTTGGTTTTGTTTGTATTTTTTGTTTGGTTTTATTTGTATTTTTTGTTTGGTTTTGTTTGTATTTTTTGTTTGGTTTTTTGTATGTTTTGTTCAGCTGTGTTTGGTTTTGCTTTTCCATTTTGTGGTGTGCTATGTTTGCTGTCAGGGCTATTTTGTTTGTATGTAGTGTCTGTTATAAATGAAAACCCCCATAAAGATATTTTTTAGAAACTGTCATTAAAATAATTCATAGGACAGTATGCTGTCAAAGAACAGTATGCCATGAAATACTCAAAGTTTGATATGCAATAAAAAGGTAATTGACAATACTAACTGACGGGATATTTCTGTAAACTAGTGAAAGAATAATACATCATAAAAAGTCACAATATAATGGCCATAAACAGTAAAATAGTATGCTCTAAACTGGTCAAACAAGTTTTAAAAAAAGGCTATTAAACACCCTAAAAAGTTTAAAAAGTAGAGTATACCATAAAATAGTCATTAACAAAGTCATTGGATAGTATGTCATTAAACAGTCAAAGTTTAATACGCCTTTAAAAAAGTAGTCAGGTGATGGTATGTTGTTAACTAGCAAAAAAGTGATTTAGAAAATAATTTGATAGTATGGCCAAAACCAGCAGGATAATCTGCCATAAAAAGTCATCGGAGGGTATGCCATAAAATACTCAAAGATTAATATGCCATAAAAAGGTAATTTTAAATTAGGATGCTGTGAACCAGTCAAAGTGTAATGCACCATTAACCAGTCAAAAGATAGTATGCTGTAAACTGGTCAAAAAATCTTTTTAAAAAGCCATAAAACAGTCCTAAAAAGTAAAAGTATAGCATGCCATAAAACAGTCATTATAAAAGGTCTTAGGACAATATGCCATTATAGAAAAGCATACTATAAAATACACAAATGTTTAATGAGCAATAAAATGGTATCTTTAAAAAAAATCATTGGATAGTACGCTGTAAACTAGCCAAAGAATAATATGTCATTAAAAAGTAAAATAGTGTGCTATATACGGGTCAAAAAAGGTAAAAGATTTTTAAAAAGCCACAATAAAGTAAAGCATGCTATAAAATAGTTATTTAAACAGTCATAGGGCTGTATTTTATAAAAATGTCATAGTATAATGTGCCATAAAATAGACAAAAATGATGTTGTAAACTGCTCAAAAAGTTTTTTTTTTTAAAAACAGGTATAAAACATCCTAACAAGTTCAAAGAGTACAGTATGCCATAAAATAGTCATTCACAAAGTCATTGGACAGTATGTCATTAAACAGTCAAAGTTAAATATGTTTAAAAAAAAAAAAAAAAGTTGTGGGATATTATATTGTTAACTAGTAAAAAAGTTAAAAAAAAAAAAGCTCTAAAAGTCCAAGTACTGTATTCCATGAACTAGTTAAGTGTTATATGCTATAAAAACGTTATAGGAATGTTTGCTGTAAACTAAACTAGACAAAAATAGAAGCTTCCTAAAAAGCCAAAAACATCAAAAATACCATGTCAACAAACACTTATTTAAATAATAATTTGATAGTATGCCATAAAAGAGAACAATATTATGTTATAAAAAGTAAATAAAGAGTATGCCATAAAATACTCAAAGATTAATTTGCCATAAAAAGGGAATTTGTAAGTCATAGGATAGTAAGCTGTGAACCAGTCAAAGGATAACGCGGCTTTAACAAGTCAAAAGATAGTATGCTGTACACTGGTCAAAAAAGTTTTATAAAAAGTCACGAATAAGTCCTAAAAAGTCTACCATGAAATGAAGTGAAATATGCTGTTTGAAAGAATGCTATTGGATATTAGCTATAAACTAATTGAAGTATAATATGCAATAAACAGATCATTAAGAAAGCCACATGATAGTCGGGCGACCTCTTACTCACATGGTTCAGGTGAGCGTCATCCAGGACGAAGCCTCCACAACAGCTGGGGTTGTATTCTGACTGGCTGCCTCTTCGCTGCTCGTCATCCTCCCCCCTGTGCGGCTGTCCTGTAAAACACAAAGAAACAAACACAGAAACAAAGAACCAAAGAACCAAAGAAACAACCCCCTCCCCCCACAATACTATTTTCTGAAGTCATGCCAGTATGTCATTAATCAGTCAAAAGACACAGTTGTCAAAAAGTCAGAAAAAAGCCATAAAAATAATTTAAAGTACTGTATGCTATAAAACAGTCAAAATATAACATACTTTTACAAAAAAAGTTATAGGAAAGTATGTCGGAAACTAGTGAAAACGTGAAAAACACCTAAAAGAAGTATTGGATTCCATGTAGTAGTTAACTATGATGTGCTATCAAAATGTCACAGAACAGTTTGCTGTAAACTAGACAAAACAGAAGCATCATAAAAAGGCAAATAAGAAAAAGCATAGCATGGCATTAAGCAGTTATTTATAAAAAAAAAAAAAAGGATAGTATGCCACAAAACTGCAAAGGAATACTGTGCAACAACTGTCATCAGAGGGTATGCTATAAAATGCTGCTGTAAACTAGTCCAAAAAATTCATAGGATAGTTTTGCCATGAAGCAGTGAAAGAATATCATGCTATAACAAAGTAATTTAAAAAAGTCATAGGACAGTTTTCTGTAACTAGTCAGTGTATAATCTGCCGTATAAAGTAATCTGAGCGTATGTCATTACACAGTTGAGGGATAGTTTATTTAATCTGGTCAAAAAAAGTTTCAAAAACATACAAAAAGCAAGAACAAAGTTCAGTTTGCTGTAAACTAGTCAAAGTGTACTATGATATTAAACAGTCAAAATATAGTAGTAAACTGGTCAAAAAGTAAGAAAAAAAAGCCATCAAAATAATAAAAAGTACTGTATGCTATAAAACGGTCAAAGTATAACACGTTTACAAAAATGTAGTATTAGATTATGAGCTAGTTAAGGATAACATGCTGTCAAAAAGTCACAGAGTAGTTTGCTCTAAACTAGACAAAACACAAGCATCATAAAAAAGCCCAAAAAGTCAAAGCATAGCATGCCATTAAGCAGTTATTTAAAAAAAAAAAAAGGATAGTATGCCACAAAACTACAGAAGAATATTATGCAAAAAATAAGTTAATGGAGGGTATGGTCAAAAATACTGCTGTAAACTAGTAAAAAAGTGATAAAAGCCCTTAAAAGTCTGCGTACTGCTGGCCATAAAATAGTCATTTAAAAAAGTCCAAGTACAGCATGCAATGAACGAGTTAAAGGAAAGGATGCGATAAAAAGTCATAAACTAGACCAAAAACAGAAGCATCATTAAAAAAAGCCCATTTGGTCAAAGCATAGCATGCCATTAAAGAGTTAAAAAACAAAACCAAATTGTATTCTCTATCTTTATCTGAGCAGCAGTGGATGACTCAGAACATGGAAGATGGCTTTATATTAATGATGTCACCCTTTTTTTTTTCTTTTTAAAAAATCAAACATTGAGTATTCAGTTCATTCTCTGTTTGACTTCATTTTAACAATTTGGGGAATTTTCAGGCTAAATATTAAACATAAATAAAATTTTTATTATTTCTTCATTTGTCTGTATTTTTTTTGTATTATTATTATTTCTTTGTTTGTTTCAGTATTTGTACTGTTTGTGTTTTGTTTGGTTCATAGTATTTTGCATGGTTGTGTTTGTATTTTTTTGATTTGCTTGTGTTTGTATTTTATTCAAGGTTCTGTATTTTTTAGGTTTGTAGGTTTGTATTTTTTGTTTAGTTTTGTTTGTATTTTTTGTTCGTTTTTGTTTGTATGTTTTGTTTGGTTTGTGTTTGTATTTTTTTGGTTTTGTTTGTATTTTGTATTTGGTTTTGTTTGTATTTTTTGTTTGGTTTTGTTAGTATTTTTTGTTTGGTTTTCTTTGTATTTTTTGTTTGGTTTTCTTTGTATTTTTTGTTTGGTTTTCTTTGTATTTTTTGTTTGGTTTTGTTTGTATTTTGTGTTTGGTTTTGTTTGTATTTTTTGTTTGGTTTTGTTTGTATTTTTTGTTTGGTTTGTTGTATGTAGTGTCTGTTATAAATGAAAACCCCCATAAAGATATTTTTTAGAAACTGTCATTAAAATAATTCATAGGACAGTATGCTGTCAAAGAACAGTATGCCATGAAATACTCAAAGTTTGATTTGCAATAAAAATGTAACTGACAATACTAACTGACGGGATATTTCTGTAAACTAGTGAAAGAATAATACATCATAAAAAGTCACAATATAATGGCCATAAACAGTAAAATAGTATGCTCTAAACTGGTCAAAAAAGTCTTAAAAAAAGGCTATTAAACACCCTAAAAAGTTTAAAAAGTAGAGTATACCATAAAATAGTCATTAATAAAGTCATTGGATAGTATGTCATTAAACAGTCAAAGTTTAATACGCCTTTAAAAAAGTAGTCAGGTGATGGTATGTTGTCAACTAGCAAAAAAGTGATTTAGAAAATAATTTGATAGTATGGCCAAAACCAGCAGGATAATCTGCCATAAAAAGTCATCGGAGGGTATGCCATAAAATACTCAAAGATTAATATGCCATAAAAGGTAATTTTAAATTAGGATGCTGTGAACCAGTCAAAGTGTAATGCACCATTAACCAGTCAAAAGATAGTATGCTGTAAACTGGTCAAAAAATCTTTTTAAAAAGCCATAAAACAGTCCTAAAAAGTAAAAGTATAGCATGCCATAAAACAGTCATTATAAAAGGTCTTAGGACAATATGCCATTATAGAAAAGCATACTATAAAATACACAAATGTTTAATGAGCAATAAAATGGTATCTTTAAAAAAAATCATTGGATAGTACGCTGTAAACTAGCCAAAGAATAATATGTCATTAAAAAGTAAAATAGTGTGCTATATATGGGTCAAAAAAGGTAAAAGATTTTTAAAAAGCCACAATAAAGTAAAGCATGCTATAAAATAGTTATTTAAACAGTCATAGGGCTGTATTTTATAAAAATGTCATAGTATAATGTGCCATAAAATAGACAAAAATGATGTTGTAAACTGCTCAAAAAGTTTTTTAAAAACAGGTATAAAACATCCTAACAAGTTCAAAGAGTACAGTATGCCATAAAATAGTCATTCACAAAGTCATTGGACAGTATGTCATTAAAAAGTCAAAGTTAAATATGTTTAAAAAAAAAAAAAGTAGTGGGATATTATATTGTTAACTAGTAAAAAGTAAAAAAAAAAAAAGCTCTAAAAGTCCAAGTACTGTATTCTATGAACTAGTTAAGTGTTATATGCTATAAAAACGTTATAGGAATGTTTGCTGTAAACTAAACTAGACAAAAATAGAAGCTTCCTAAAAAGCCAAAAACATCAAAAATACCATGTCAACAAACACTTATTTAAATAATAATTTGATAGTATGCCATAAAAGAGAACAATATTATGTTATAAAAAGTAAATAAAGAGTATGCCATAAAATACTCAAAGATTAATTTGCCATAAAAAGGGAATTTGTAAGTCATAGGATAGTATGCTGTGAACCAGTCAAAGGATAACGCAGCTTTAACAAGTCAAAAGATAGTATGCTGTACACTGGTCAAAAAAGTTTTATAAAAAGTCACGAATAAGTCCTAAAAAGTCTACCATAAAAAGAAGTGAAATATGCTGTTTGAAAGAATGCTATTGGATATTAGCTATCAACTAATTGAAGTATAATATGCAATAAACAGATCATTAAGAAAGCCACATGATAGTCAGGCGACCTCTTACTGACATGGTTCAGGTGAGCGTCATCCAGGACGAAGCCTCCACAACAGCTGGGGTTGTATTCTGACTGGCTGCCTCTTCGCTGCTCGTCATCCTCCCCCCTGTGCGGCTGTCCTGTAAAACACAAAGAAACAAACACAGAAACAAAGAACCAAAGAACCAAAGAAACAACCCCCTCCCCCCACAATACTATTTTCTGAAGTCATGCCAGTATGACATTAATCAGTCAAACAACACAGTTGTCAAAAAGTCATAAAAAAAGCCATACAAATAATTTAAAGTACTGTATGCTATAAAACAGTCAAAATATAATATACTTTTACAAAAAAAGTTATAGGAAAGTATGTCGGAAACTAGTGAAAACGTGAAAAACACCTAAAAGAAGTATTGGATTCCATGTAGTAGTTAACTATGATGTGCTATCAAAATGTCACAGAACAGTTTGCTGTAAACTAGACAAAACAGAAGCATCATAAAAAGGCAAATAAGAAAAAGCATAGCATGGCATTAAGCAGTTATTTATAAAAAAAAAAAAAAGGATAGTATGCCACAAAACTGCAAAGGAATACTGTGCAACAACTGTCATCAGAGGGTATGCTATAAAATGCTGCTGTAAACTAGTCCAAAAAATTCATAGGATAGTTTTGCCATGAAGCAGTGAAAGAATATCATGCTATAACAAAGTAATTTAAAAAAGTCATAGGACAGTTTTCTGTAACTAGTCAGTGTATAATCTGCCGTATAAAGTAATCTGAGCGTATGTCATTACACAGTTGAGGGATAGTTTATTTAATCTGGTCAAAAAAAGTTTCAAAAACATACAAAAAGCAAGAATAAAGTTCAGTTTGCTGTAAACTAGTCAAAGTGTACTATGATATTAAACAGTCAAAAGATAGTAGTAAACTGGTCAAAAAGTAAGAAAAAAAGCCATCAAAATAATAAAAAGTACTGTATGCTATAAAACGGTCAAAGTATAACACGTTTACAAAAATGTAGTATTAGATTATGAGCTAGTTAAGGATAACATGCTGTCAAAAAGTCACAGAGTAGTTTGCTCTAAACTAGACAAAACACAAGCATCATAAAAGAGCCCAAAAAGTCAAAGCATAGCATGCCATTAAGCAGTTATTTAAAAAAAAAAAGGATAGTATGCCACAAAACTACAGAAGAATATTATGCAAAACAAAAAGTTAATGGAGGGTATGCTAAAAATACTGCTGTAAACTAGTAAAAAAGTGATAAAAGCCCTTAAAAGTCTGCGTACTGCTGGCCATAAAATAGTCATTTAAAAAAGTCCAAGTACAGCATGCAATGAACGAGTTAAAGGAAAGGATGCGATAAAAAGTCATATAAACTAGACCAAAAACAGAAGCATCATTAAAAAAAGCCCATTTGGTCAAAGCATAGCATGCCATTAAAGAGTTAAAAACAAAACCAAATTGTATTCTCTATCTTTATCTGAGCAGCAGTGGATGACTCAGAACATGGAAGATGGCTTAATATTAATGATGTCACCCTTTTTTTTTCCTTTTAAAAAATCAAACATTGAGTATTCAGTTCATTCTCTGTTTGACTTCATTTTAACAATTTGGGGGATTTTCAGGCTAAATATTAAACATAAATAAAATTTTTATTATTTCTTCATTTGTCTGTATTTTTTTTGTATTATTATTATTATTTCTTTGTTTGTTTCAGTATTTGTACTGTTTGTGTGTGGTTTATTGTGCATTTTATGCTTGGTTTTGTTTGTAATTTTTGTTTAGTTTTGTTTGTATTTTTTGTTCGTTTTTGTTTGACTGTTTTGTTTGGTTTGTATTTTTTTGGTTTTGTTAGTATTTTGTGTTTGGTTTTATTTGTATTTTGTGCTTGGTTTTGTTTGTATTATGTGTTTGGTTTTGTGTGTATTTTGTGCTTGGTTTTGTTTGTATTTTTTGTTTGGTTTTGTTTGTATTTTTTGTTTGGTTTTGTTTGTATTTTGTGCTCGATTTTGTTTGTATTTTTTGTTTGGTTTTGTGTGTATTTTGTGTTTGGTTTAGTTAGTATTTTTGTTTGGTTTTGTTAGTATTTTTGTTTGGTTTTGTTTGTATTTTGTGCTTGGTTTTGTTTGTATTTTTTGTTTGGTTTTGTTTGTATTTTGTGTTTGGTTTTGTTTGTATTTTTTGTTTGGTTTTATTTGTATTTTTTGTTTGGTTTTGTTTGTATTTTTTGTTTGGTTTGTTGTATGTTTTGCTCGGCTGTGTTTGGTTTTGCTTTTCCATTTTGTGGTGTGCTATGTTTGCTGTCAGGGCTATTTTGTTTGTATGTAGTGTCTGTTATAAATGAAAACCCCCATAAAGATATTTTTTAGAAACTGTCATTAAAATAATTCATAGGACAGTATGCTGTCAAAGAACAGTATGCCATGAAATACTCAAAGTTTGATATGCAATAAAAAGGTAATTGACAATACTAACTGACGGGATATTTCTGTAAACTAGTGAAAGAATAATACATCATAAAAAGTCACAATATAATGGCCATAAACAGTAAAATAGTATGCTCTAAACTGGTCAAACAAGTTTTAAAAAAAGGCTATTAAACACCCTAAAAAGTTTAAAAAGTAGAGTATACCATAAAATAGTCATTAATAAAGTCATTGGATAGTATGTCATTAAACAGTCAAAGTTTAATACGCCTTTAAAAAAGTAGTCAGGTGATGGTATGTTGTCAACTAGCAAAAAAGTGATTTAGAAAATAATTTGATAGTATGGCCAAAACCAGCAGGATAATCTGCCATAAAAAGTCATCGGAGGGTATGCCATAAAATACTCAAAGATTAATATGCCATAAAAAGGTAATTTTAAATTAGGATGCTGTGAACCAGTCAAAGTGTAATGCACCATTAACCAGTCAAAAGATAGTATGCTGTAAACTGGTCAAAAAATCTTTTTAAAAAGCCATAAAACAGTCCTAAAAAGTAAAAGTATAGCATGCCATAAAACAGTCATTATAAAAGGTCTTAGGACAATATGCCATTATAGAAAAGCATACTATAAAATACACAAATGTTTAATGAGCAATAAAATGGTATCTTTAAAAAAAATCATTGGATAGTACGCTGTAAACTAGCCAAAGAATAATATGTCATTAAAAAGTAAAATAGTGTGCTATATACGGGTCAAAAAAGGTAAAAGATTTTTAAAAAGCCACAATAAAGTAAAGCATGCTATAAAATAGTTATTTAAACAGTCATAGGGCTGTATTTTATAAAAATGTCATAGTATAATGTGCCATAAAATAGACAAAAATGATGTTGTAAACTGCTCAAAAAGTTTTTTAAAAACAGGTATAAAACATCCTAACAAGTTCAAAGAGTACAGTATGCCATAAAATAGTCATTCACAAAGTCATTGGACAGTATGTCATTAAACAGTCAAAGTTAAATATGTTTAAAAAAAAAAAAAAGTTGTGGGATATTATATTGTTAACTAGTAAAAAAGTAAAAAAAAAAAAAGCTCTAAAAGTCCAAGTACTGTATTCCATGAACTAGTTAAGTGTTATATGCTATAAAAGCGTTATAGGAATGTTTGCTGTAAACTAAACTAGACAAAATAGAAGCTTCCTAAAAAGCCAAAACATCAAAATACCATGTCAACAAACACTTATTTAAATAATAATTTGATAGTATGCCATAAAAGAGAACAATATTATGTTATAAAAAGTAAATAAAGAGTATGCCATAAAATACTCAAAGATTAATTTGCCATAAAAAGGGAATTTGTAAGTCATAGGATAGTAAGCTGTGAACCAGTCAAAGGATAACGCGGCTTTAACAAGTCAAAAGATAGTATGCTGTACACTGGTCAAAAAAGTTTTATAAAAAGTCACGAATAAGTCCTAAAAAGTCTACCATGAAATGAAGTGAAATATGCTGTTTGAAAGAATGCTATTGGATATTAGCTATAAACTAATTGAAGTATAATATGCAATAAACAGATCATTAAGAAAGCCACATGATAGTCGGGCGACCTCTTACTCACGTGGTTCAGGTGAGCGTCATCCAGGACGAAGCCTCCACAACAGCTGGGGTTGTATTCTGACTGGCTGCCTCTTCGCTGCTCGTCATCCTCCCCCCTGTGCGGCTGTCCTGTAAAACACAAAGAAACAAACACAGAAACAAAGAACCAAAGAACCAAAGAAACAACCCCCTCCCCCCACAATACTATTTTCTGAAGTCATGCCAGTATGTCATTAATCAGTCAAAAGACACAGTTGTCAAAAAGTCAGAAAAAGCCATACAAATAATTGAAAGTACTGTATGCTATAAAACAGTCAAAATATAACATACTTTTACAAAAAAAGTTATAGGAAAGTATGTCGGAAACTAGTGAAAACGTGAAAAACACCTAAAAGAAGTATTGGATTCCATGTAGTAGTTAACTATGATGTGCTATCAAAATGTCACAGAACAGTTTGCTGTAAACTAGACAAAACAGAAGCATCATAAATGGGCAAAAAAGTAAAAGCATAGCATGGCATTAAGCAGTTATTTATAAAAAAAAAAAAAAGGATAGTATGCCACAAAACTGCAAAGGAATACTGTGCAACAACTGTCATCAGAGGGTATGCTATAAAATGCTGCTGTAAACTAGTCCAAAAAATTCATAGGATAGTTTTGCCATGAAGCAGTGAAAGAATATCATGCTATAACAAAGTAATTTAAAAAAGTCATAGGACAGTTTTCTGTAACTAGTCAGTGTATAATCTGCCGTATAAAGTAATCTGAGCGTATGTCATTACACAGTTGAGGGATAGTTTATTTAATCTGGTCAAAAAAAGTTTCAAAAACATACAAAAAGCAAGAACAAAGTTCAGTTTGCTGTAAACTAGTCAAAGTGTACTATGATATTAAACAGTCAAAATATAGTAGTAAACTGGTCAAAAGTAAGAAAAAAGCCATCAAAATAATAAAAAGTACTGTATGCTATAAAAGCGGTCAAAGTATAACACGTTTACAAAAATGTAGTATTAGATTATGAGCTAGTTAAGGATAACATGCTGTCAAAAAGTCACAGAGTAGTTTGCTCTAAACTAGACAAAACACAAGCATCATAAAAAAGCCCAAAAAGTCAAAGCATAGCATGCCATTAAGCAGTTATTTAAAAAAAAAAAAAGGATAGTATGCCACAAAACTACAGAAGAATATTATGCAAAAAATAAGTTAATGGAGGGTATGCTAAAAATACTGCTGTAAACTAGTAAAAAAGTGATAAAAGCCCTTAAAAGTCTGCGTACTGCTGGCCATAAAATAGTCATTTAAAAAAGTCCAAGTACAGCATGCAATGAACGAGTTAAAGGAAAGGATGCAATAAAAAGTCATATAAACTAGACCAAAAACAGAAGCATCATTAAAAAAAGCCCATTTGGTCAAAGCATAGCATGCCATTAAAGAGTTAAAAAACAAAACCAAATTGTATTCTCTATCTTTATCTGAGCAGCAGTGGATGACTCAGAACATGGAAGATGGCTTTATATTAATGATGTCACCCTTTTTTTTTTCTTTTTAAAAAATCAAACATTGAGTATTCAGTTCATTCTCTGTTTGACTTCATTTTAACAATTTGGGGAATTTTCAGGCTAAATATTAAACATAAATAAAATTTTTATTATTTCTTCATTTGTCTGTATTTTTTTTGTATTATTATTATTTCTTTGTTTGTTTCAGTATTTGTACTGTTTGTGTTTTTGTTTGGTTCATAGTATTTTGCATGGTTGTGTTTGTATTTTTTTGATTTGCTTGTGTTTGTATTTTATTCAAGGTTCTGTATTTTTTAGGTTTGTAGGTTTGTATTTTTTGTTTAGTTTTGTTTGTATTTTTTGTTCGTTTTTGTTAGTATTTTTTGTTTGGTTTTCTTTGTATTTTTTGTTTGGTTTTCTTTGTATTTTTTGTTTGGTTTTCTTTGTATTTTTTGTTTGGTTTTGTTTGTATTTTTTGTTTGGTTTTATTTGTATTTTTTGTTTGGTTTTGTTAGTATTTTGTGTTTGGTTTTGTTAGTATTTTTTTGTTTGGTTTTGTTTGTATTTTTTGTTTGGTTTGTTGTATGTAGTGTCTGTTATAAATGAAAACCCCCATAAAGATATTTTTTAGAAACTGTCATTAAAATAATTCATAGGACAGTATGCTGTCAAAGAACAGTATGCCATGAAATACTCAAAGTTTGATTTGCAATAAAAATGTAACTGACAATACTAACTGACGGGATATTTCTGTAAACTAGTGAAAGAATAATACATCATAAAACGTCACAATATAATGGCCATAAACAGTAAAATAGTATGCTCTAAACTGGTCAAAAAAGTCTTAAAAAAAGGCTATTAAACACCCTAAAAAGTTTAAAAAGTAGAGTATACCATAAAATAGTCATTAATAAAGTCATTGGATAGTATGTCATTAAACAGTCAAAGTTTAATACGCCTTTAAAAAAGTAGTCAGGTGATGGTATGTTGTCAACTAGCAAAAAAGTGATTTAGAAAATAATTTGATAGTATGGCCAAAACCAGCAGGATAATCTACCATAAAAAGTCATCGGAGGGTATGCCATAAAATACTCAAAGATTAATATGCCATAAAAAGGTAATTTTAAATTAGGATGCTGTGAACCAGTCAAAGTGTAATGCACCATTAACCAGTCAAAAGATAGTATGCTGTAAACTGGTCAAAAAATCTTTTTAAAAAGCCATAAAACAGTCCTAAAAAGTAAAAGTATAGCATGCCATAAAACAGTCATTATAAAAGGTCTTAGGACAATATGCCATTATAGAAAAGCATACTATAAAATACACAAATGTTTAATGAGCAATAAAATGGTATCTTTAAAAAAAATCATTGGACAGTACGCTGTAAACTAGCCAAAGAATAATATGTCATTAAAAAGTAAAATAGTGTGCTATATACGGGTCAAAAAAGGTAAAAGATTTTTAAAAAGCCACAATAAAGTAAAGCATGCTATAAAATAGTTATTTAAACAGTCATAGGGCTGTATTTTATAAAAATGTCATAGTATAATGTGCCATAAAATAGAAAAAAAATGTGTTGTAAACTGCTCAAAAAGTTGTTTTTTTTTAAAAAACAGGTATAAAACATCCTAACAAGTTCAAAGAGTACAGTATGCCATAAAATAGTCATTCACAAAGTCATTGGACAGTATGTCATTAAACAGTCAAAGTTAAATATGTTTAAAAAAAAAAAAAAGTTGTGGGATATTATATTGTTAACTAGTAAAAAAGTAAAAAAAAAAAAAAAAGCTCTAAAAGTCCAAGTACTGTATTCCATGAACTAGTTAAGTGTTATATGCTATAAAAACGTTATAGGAATGTTTGCTGTAAACTAAACTAGACAAAAATAGAAGCTTCCTAAAAAGCCAAAAACATCAAAAATACCATGTCAACAAACACTTATTTAAATAATAATTTGATAGTATGCCATAAAAGAGAACAATATTATGTTATAAAAAGTAAATAAAGAGTATGCCATAAAATACTCAAAGATTAATTTGCCATAAAAAGGGAATTTGTAAGTCATAGGATAGTATGCTGTGAACCAGTCAAAGGATAACGCGGCTTTAACAAGTCAAAAGATAGTATGCTGTACACTGGTCAAAAAAGTTATTTTAAAAAGTAACGAATAAGTCCTAAAAAGTCATAGGATAATACGACATCACTGTCATTTAAATAGTAATGGAATAGTATACCATAAAAAGAAGTGAAATATTCAGTTTGAAAGAATGCTATTGGATATTAGCTATAAACTAATTGAAGTATAATATGCAATAAACAGATCATTAAGAAAGCCACATGATAGTCGGGCGACCTCTTACTGACATGGTTCAGGTGAGCGTCATCCAGGACGAAGCCTCCACAACAGCTGGGGTTGTATTCTGACTGGCTGCCTCTTCGCTGCTCGTCATCCTCCCCCCTGTGCGGCTGTCCTGTAAAACACAAAGAAACAAACACAGAAACAAAGAACCAAAGAACCAAAGAAACAACCCCCTCCCCCCACAATACTATTTTCTGAAGTCATGCCAGTATCACATTAATCAGTCAAACGACACAGTTGTCAATAAGTCATAAAAAAAGCCATACAAATAATTTAAAGTACTGTATGCTATAAAACAGTCAAAATATAACATACTTTTACAAAAAAAGTTATAGGAAAGTATGTCGGAAACTAGTGAAAACGTGAAAAACACCTAAAAGAAGTATTGGATTCCATGTAGTAGTTAACTATGATGTGCTATCAAAATGTCACAGAACAGTTTGCTGTAAACTAGACAAAACAGAAGCATCATAAAAAGGCAAATAAGAAAAAGCATAGCATGGCATTAAGCAGTTATTTATAGAAAAAGAAAAAAATGATAGTATGCCACAAAACTGCAATATAATGCAAAAAAAGTCAATGGAGGGTGTGGTCAAAAATACTGCTGTAAACTAGTAAAAAAGTGAAAAAAGCCCTTAAAAGTCTGCGTACTGCTGGCCATAAAATAGCTATTTAAAAAAGTCCAAGTACAGCATGCAATGAAGTACTTAAAGGAAAGGATGCGATAAAAAGTCATAAACTAGACCAAATACATGTGCATCATTAAAAAAGCCCATTTGGTCAAAGCATCGCATGCCATTAAAGAAAAAAAATCAAACATTGAGTATTCAGTTCATTCTCTGTTTGACTTCATTTTAACAATTTGGGGGATTTTCAGGCTAAATATTAAACATAAATAAATCATCGACTTATTGCTTTGTTTGTCTGTGTTTTGTTTGTAATATTATTTTTTATTATTTTTTTGTTTGTCTGTAGTTTTTTGTATTATTAATATTATTGCTTTGTTTTTTTTTAACTATTTGCACTGTTTGTATTTTTGTGTGGTTCATATTACTTTGCATGGTTATATTTGTATGTTTTGCATGGTTTTGTTGGTAGTTTATATGTGGTTTTGTGTATATTTTGTGCGTGGTTGTGTGTGGTTTTTTGCTTGGTTTTGTTTGTATTATGTGCTCAGTTTTGTTTGTATTTTGTGCTCAGTTTTGTTTGTATTTTGTGCTCGATTTTGTTTGTATTTTGTGTTCGGTTTTGTGTGTATTTTGTGTTTGGTTTTGTTTGTATTTTTTGTTTGGTTTTATTTGTATTTTGTGCTCGGTTTTGTTTGTATTTTTTGTTTGGTTTTGTATGTATTTTGTGTTTGGTTTTGTTTGTATTTTTTGTTTGGTTTTATTTGTATTTTGTGCTTGGTTTTGTTTGTATTTTTTGTTTGGTTTTGTGTGTATTTTGTGTTTGGTTTTGTTTGTATTTTTTGTTTGTTTTTGTTTGTATTTTTTGTTTGTTTTGTATGTATTTTGTGTTTGGTTTTGTTTGTATTTTTTGTTTGGTTTTGTTTGTATTTTTTGTTCGGTTTTGTTTGAATTTTGTGCTCAGTTTTGTTTGTATTTTTTGTTTGGTTTTGTTTGTATTTTTTGTTTGGTTTGTTGTATGTAGTGTCTGTTCTAATTGAAAACCCCCATAAAGATATTTTTTAGAAACTGTCATTAAAATAATTCATAGGACAGTATGCTGTCAAAGAACAGTATGCCATGAAATACTCAAAGTTTGATATGCAATAAAAAGGTAATTGACAATACTAACTGACGGGATATTTCTGTAAACTAGTGAAAGAATAATACATCATAAAAGATAGTATGCTGTAAACTGTTCAAAAAATCTTTTTAAAAAGCCATAAAAAGTCCTAAAAAGTAAAAGTATAGCATGCCATAAAACAGTCATTATAAAAGGTCTTAGGACAATATGCCATCATAGAAAAGCATACTATAAAATACACAAAGTTTAATAAGCAATAAAATTGGATTTAAAAAAACAAAAATGTCATAGTATAATGTGCCATAAAATAGAAAAAAATGTGTTGTAAACTGCTCAAAAAGTTTTTTTTAAAAAAAGGTATAAAACATCCTAACAAGTTTAAAGAGTACAGTATGCCATAAAATAGTCATTCACAAAGTGAAATATAATAATAATTTGATAGTATGCCATAAAAGAGAAAAATATTATGTTATAAAAAGTAAATGAAGAGTATGCCATTAAATACTCAGATTAATTTGCCATAAAAAGGGAATTTGTAAGTCATAGGACAGTATGCTGTGAACCAGTCTAGAAAACTATCAAGTATAATATGCAATAAACAGATCATTAAGAAAGCCACATGATAGTCGGGCGACCTCTTACTCACATGGTTCAGGTGAGCGTCATCCAGGACGAAGCCTCCACAACAGCTGGGGTTGTATTCTGACTGGCTGCCTCTTCGCTGCTCGTCATCCTCCCCCCTGTGTCTCTGTCCTGTAAATTTATTCAAAAAAAAAAAAAAGCCAGACAAAAATCTTTAAAGTTAATAAAGCGCAGTATGCCGTATGGCATGTCAGAAAAAGGTTGCCTTAGATGCCATAAAATAGTCATTAACAAAGTCATTGGATAGTTTGTCATTAAACAGTCAAAGTTAAATACGGTGTAGTAAAAAATAATAATAAAAAAAAAGTTGTAGGATAGTATGTTGTAAACTAGAAAGGATATTTAAAAAAATACGAATATTTTTCATGAGATCACAGACATAAAGTGCGCCCCTTCACATAAACTGCTGTTATAGTATTTGTCCTGTACATTCGTTAAAAAAAAAACCAAAAAAAAAAACAAAGAACAAAGTCCACATACAGCATGCCATTAAACAGGCAAAGTATAATATGCAAAAAAATAGTCATGGGATAGTATGCCATACTAGTCAAACTATAATATGCAATAACATATAGTAGTATATAGTAGACCATAAAATAGCTGAAGTATAACATGAAAAAATAACAGTATAATATTCCATAAAAAGTCAAATGACAGTTGCAAAAAAAGCCAAAGAATACCATGCCATTAAACAGCCATGAGCAAAGTCTTACAATAGCGTGCTGTAAACAACAATAAAGACCTTCAAAGTCCAAATATAGCATGCCATTAAAAAAATGAAAATACAGCATGCCATAGGACAGTCAAATTCTAACACAGTATATAAAAGTTATTTGAAAAAAGTCAAGGTACAATATGCCATCAAACAACTGACCACCTGCTATCATGTGACAACTGAGCAATTTTGCTCAAGAATCATTTACTTTTTAAAACAACAAACAACTCTGTCTTAGTTGAGACGTGTCTGTTGCTGGACTGAGCAGCCTGTTTGACTCACTTGTCTCTGCTGTCTCCTTTCCTCCAGGTGCACATGGAGTTGGCAGGAGGCACATCAAAAACACACTCATCACCAAACATCCTGACCGCTTCGCCTACCCCATCCCTCGTAAGGAGAGACACACTCTAACATAAGCACACACTGTGACAAAATGTACGGTTGTACATGTTGCTCGAAAAACATCTCATCAGATCACACGCAAGTTAAACTGATCATCAAAACAATACTGAGATGGCCATACTTGAATTTTTATTATTATTATCGTGGCGGCTGCAGACCACAAAAACGAAAATGTTCAGCACCGTTTGTTTTGCAACACTGCGTCAGAAAGAGACATCAACAAGTCTGATTTTAAGCTTGTGGTTTTCACCTGTCTCTCTGCTAAGACACGACTCGGCCCCCCAAGAAGGACGAGGAGAACGGGAAGAACTACTACTTTGTGTCTCATGATCAGATGATGCAGGACATCAGCAACAACGACTACCTGGAGTATGGCAGCCATGAGGATGCCATGTATGGAACCAGGCTGGAGACTATCAGGCAGATCCATGCACAGGGCATGATCTCCATCCTGGATGTGGAACCACAGGTAACAAAGGTTTTAATAAAGTCCTGGACTCGATTCCCAAAAAGTATAATGACAACAACCTGACTAGTTTGGACCAGACAGTCACGTGTCTGCACCACCACACAGTTGAGGCTCGAGTTCAGTGTGTACGCACAGCTCTGAGTTTGTTGTATTTCTGCTAATATGTTTGTACACAGTTCAGGCACAAACACAAAACTTTAAACATAATTTTCAGCAAGTTCCCAGTACCTTTTTTTTTTTTTTTTTAAATTAAGTGAAAAAGTAAGTGAAAATAAAAAAAAACCCAAAAACAATAAATGCTGATACTGCCTTTGCACGTTTTAATTAATTAATTTTATTAGGTATCATCAAAATAAATACATACAGATAATTGGCAATATGCCAAATATCAGCCCCAATAACCGTCCAGGCCGATTATCTCTCTTTACAACTGCGTAAGCCCATACGTTCACACAAATTAGAAGCCTGGCTGTCTTCGCAAAATGTAAACACACCCCTTTTAACTACTAGTATAATATATTGAAACTGTAATCTTGAAAAAAGGCTCATATTAAAACCGTGTATACACTGGTGAAATGTAGCCTTCTATGTAACTATGGAATTGACAACCTTTCATTCAAAGACTTTAACTATGAAAATTGAGTGTCCCAGTTTTTATTTCGCAGAAATTGCACATACTGGATACTTGGTAGCCTATTAATAGGCATGCAGGATATAAAATCATTTTCTCTCTCTCTCTCATCAGGCACTAAAGATCCTCAGGACAGCTGAGTTTGCGCCTTATGTTGTCTTTATCGCAGCTCCAACTGTCACCCCCGGCATGACTGAGGTACAGTCACCAACACTTTCTCGCTACGTTTCCCATTTCATTTGCACAAACTAACTCTCAGTCCGACTGCAGTCACATCGGCATTTGAGTGGGAATTCAGACATTTACCCTAAATATTTTAGAATAAGATCACTTTCCAAACTTGTAAACAAACATGCAATGTCTCACTGTCTCACTCAGTGTTGCTTACTTTCTATTTCTTCATCCCTTTTTGCTTTGCTCAAAGTTTCTTTCACTGCACGTGTCCTGTATGTTTTAAGCATGTTTGTATTTTTTTTGGCATGCCTATTTTCATTTTCACTCAAGATTCCAAAGTGGTGCAGGAAACTGCCTGTAAGTACTGGTGAAATGGTGTAAGTTGAGCCTGTTTTTAAACTGTAGAAGGTAGTCTGGCCTTTGTGTTTGTGTAGCTGTAGTAGTTGTCGATCTGTGTCCAATCTGATTATCTTGCTTTCCTAAAAATCCTCTAAATTGTGCTTTCTCAGTTGTGCATTTTCCTTTTTCTTTTTCATTTTGTATTTATTTATTTACTTAACATTTGTATGGCATACCATACTATTTCTTTTTTAACGGTATTTTTATGTCCTACTACATCACTATTTTTATTTTCTTTCAACATATTTTATAGCATACCATGCCATGAGTTTTTAAAGGTTATTTTTTTGACCAACAATATTACTTAAAAAAAATAAATCATTAACCTTACATTTTAAAGCACACTATAATGTGTTAATGGTTCAGTTATGACATACTATACGCTTTATTCATTTTACAGTTTTATGGCATACTGCACAATTACTTTTAATATGACATATTGTGATTTTTTGATGACTATGGACTGTGTTATGACTTTTTTTGTAACTTCTATTGTACTTATGTACAACATTCCACATCATGAAATTTTACAACATACTTTGACGTTAATTATAACTAAGACTTAATGCTGTTGTTTATATTTTGCCAACGAGACAGAATGATAAAATGCAAGTTTTGTTTCAGACATCAAACTGACACAGAATCATAAATATGATTTTCAGTCAGTGACAGCTAGCTTTTAGTGTCAGATGTTTCAGATTTTTGGTTTTTTTTTTTAGATTTTCTTTGTTTAAAAAGTGAACAATAAGTCTACCCTCTACCTTCTTCTGTTATGCAAGTTAAAACACAACTCTTGCCACTGTAAAACAAATCCGACTTCAGCGCAGAAACAGTCAACCCTTAATCTGAATATGCCTAAATTAAAGTATAAATATACAGAACGAGACCACAAATGAAGCCTTGAAGCATGTCGCAGGTAACAAACACATGAAAACCAGCCACTAAACTCCCTCTGTCTCTCTTTTCTCATCTTCTCCTCAGGACGACTCTCTGCAGCGGCTGCAGAAGGAATCGGAGATGCTGCAGGGGACCTACGCTCACTACTTTGACCAGACCATCATCAACAACGAGATTGATGACACCATCCGACTGCTGGAGGAGGCCGTGGACCTGGTGTCCACCACCTCTCAGTGGGTCCCTGTCTCCTGGGTCTACTGACACATACTCAACGACAATGAGCTCATCCCCTTGAACGATCCGTCTCTGATCCAACACAGATGCTAAACTTGGGTCGAATCCCCCCAAATCATGTCTCTCTCATCAGAATCACACATTTCTGTCGATAAACTGTTGTTGAAAAAGAGGGAAAACTAATGACTCTGACGCATCACTACAGAGACTTCATCCTGCCCCCACCTCCTTTTTCTCAACAGCCTCAAAGGCATATTGTTGTGTACATATATACATATATATATATAAATGATAAAAAAATAAGTGAATATGGTTCTGTCCTAGTTGAAGGGTGGGGAGTGGAGGGGCAGTGTGGTAGATATTTTGTACTTTTCTTTTGTAATTGATGGATGGGTGGTATTATTGGAAAGGCAATAGCGAGCATGACCATAAAGCAGTCTTATGTGGGTGCCTGTGTGTGTGTTGACCTTCTAAGGCACTTCTTGTGGTACTCTGTGTCCTCCTCTCCGACGTCCCCTAATCTCCTCGGCCTCTGTGACAAACAAGCCGAACTTTAAAAGCACATTAGAAGCTGCTATAGTGGCAACAAGTAACTCCCTCAGCTCCAAATGCAACTTTGAGTGAAGCAGAAAGCACAGGAAACTTGGCAGTTTCTTTCTCCCTCCCCTCCCATCATTTATTCCACTGGCCCTCTGTGCCTGTCAGTCTGTTGAAGGAGCACACTGCATCCCTCTACGCTGTCTCTCCATGTGTTGCTGTAGCCTATTGTACCAACCCCCCCACTGTCTTGGTTTACATCTCAGTTTGCACAAAATGGACAATGAAGAAGACTGCATCTCATCACCTCGGTTATATTCTGTCCTGCTCTCTGGCTGTCTTCACCCCTCTCCCTCCGCACATGAAATGCTAATCAGCGGTCGATGGACCTGGAATATCGTTCTTGGGGCACATCAGCACTTGCTTCCACCACTAAACATGGCTCCTGAACCGGAAGACAAAAAAAAATGGAAAGGAGAAAAAAAACAAACTGCCTTATCAGAGCCTCGGGGAGGAAGTCTGTAACACCTATGCACACCCCTGGTTTCTGCCAGGCAGAGCGCCACGACAACCATTCCCTTCTTTCCGCACAAACAGAGAGCCATGCTTGTTAAAACTAGTGTTCATAGGAATAAAGGGGAGGGCCTCATGTAGGTGGGAGAAATCCGATCCCAGAGCCGCCATTTTGGAACTGTTAACTGTCGTCTTAAAAATATAAAGGAGTATTCTTGTTTTGAGGGAGAGAAAATAACTAAATTTTGTGTGTAAATGTTTCAATGGTGCGTACGTCATACGAGTGAATTACCAAGAGCCAGTGTATATTAACCCTAAAAAGAAGCTCAGTATGTGACATAACCTCTTCATGCTTCCCTGGAAGTGGAACGAGGCTGCCACACACACACACACACACACACACACACACACACACACACACACACACACACACACACACACACACACACACACACACACGCACACACATGCACACGCACACACGCACACACAGTACGCAGGCACGTCAATTGAAGGATCATAGAAGAAAAAATCATTTTTAAAAAAGTTAATATTTTCAGCTGTGTGGTGTGGCTGCTGTTGCTCCACTTCAGGTAAAGTGTTTTCATTTCAAGTCCTGTGTAAATTACCTCTGCAAACGACAAAAGCAGCTCTTCTGTATGAAATGTTGTTCTTTTTTGTTATTTCATTTTTAAAAAAATATATTTCCTTTTACGTGTTTAAAGTAAACTGCCTCGTCTTCCTTCTGATTCCTTTCCGACGTGTGTGTATGTGAGTGTGTAACTCAATGGGCCTCATGTGAGAAATGATATAATGATATATATAATATAATTTTCTCTTATTTTTGTGCATATCTATTATTTTTGCTCTTTTGTTAGGTTGTTTTACGGGCACTGTTACAAAGATAAGAGAAAAACATCTAATTTTCACAGGCTACTAAATTGTTGCTCAGGAAGGAAAAAATAAGGTTTACATATGAGGAACTTTTTAAAAAATGCATTTATATCATATCATTACATTTAGATAATGATTTAGAGTAATTATAATGACTGGATTATCAAATTTCAGAGCTATAGAAAATACTGGGTGCATTGATCCCAATTACAGTAATTTCAGTTGCTGCGTGTCGCCTCAGCTGACCAGTGCTGGAATGTAAATAAGTACATTTACTCAAGTACTGTACTTAAGTACAAATCTGAGGAACTTTTACATAACTCGAGCATTTTAGGAATACAACACTTTCTACTTCTACCCCACTACACTTCAAATATTGTACTTTTTACTCCACAACTATTATAAAATAACTTTAGAAATTAATATTTTCACTTTTAATACTTCAATACATTTCCCTGAAATCACATTTACTTTGGTTACGTTTAACAGAACATCAGTTTCACTTTTTAAGGGCACACGATACATACATACATATACATACACATATAGCATAACTTTAAGTGGCATTTTTATGACCTGTTATATTATTATGATTTTTTAAAAACTTTTTTTATAGTGTACTATACTATAACTTTTTTTATGGATTTTTCCTAACCTACTATATGTTTTCAAAAAATTTTACAGCATACTACACTATGATTTTTTCCTTGGCATTTTTTATTTTATCACCTACTATTGGATTTATTTGTTTATTATTTATTTATTTTTCATTTTCTACAGCACACCATACTATGACTCATTTAAAGGCTTTTTTTGTTTAAACATATTGAATACAATACTATGAATTTTTAATGCCATTTTTATGACCTAGTATATCATTTATTTATGTATTTTTAAAGACATAAATGTCCTTCGTAGAGAGGACAGAAAAGGGCCGCAACAATATGATCAATTTTATTTATTTATTTTACATTTTTATAGCATACTATGCTGTGGCTTTTAGTGGCATTTTCTATGACCTACTTCATGATTTATTTATTCTCTTATTTATTTATCATTTATAATTCTATGGCATACCATACAGAGTTTTTTAATGACTTTTCTTTAACCTATTATTTGATTTTTTTGTTTTCCATTGTATATGGTATGTTTTACTTGTATTATACTATACTAATACTCATTTGATGGCATTTCTTATAACCTACCATATTATTTATTTTTTAAATTGTTTTATTTACTTCACATTTTTCATGACACACTGACTTTTTAATAGCAGTTTTTCATCATGTACTAAATGACTGATTTATTCTTTATTCATCTTACATTTTGGCCCACTATATGATGTCTTTTTTATTTATTTACTTTATGTTTTTTACAGTGTATGCTTTTTCTTTATTATTGGCATTTTATGATCTACTATATCATATTTTTAAAACATTTTTCTAGCATACATTCTGTGACTTTTTGATGACATTTTTAAATTTATTCAATTATTTTTATTTTTCACTTTTTTTTTTTTTACTATGAATTCAATGGCAATTATTTTTTATTAACTACTACATGACTTATTTATTTGTTTTTATTCATTCATATCCCATTTTTATGGCATACTATGCTATGACTTTTTTGATGGCATTTTTTATTAACTACAATATGATTTTTTTAAAATCCCTTTATCTCACATTTTTATAGCATACTATATTATTTATTTTACAGTTTTTACTGCATACCACACTAATACTATAGATTATATTATGAATTTTTTGTGACTGTATTGTTGACTTATTGTGACTGCTATTCTGCTACGGTATGACATACAATATTATGAAATCACATTTATTTTGGTTACGTATATTTAACAGAACGCAAGTTTCACGACTGCAGAAGTTCTTACAGCCTTTTTTGTTTGCACACAGCACAAAATCTGTTGTAGTGTTTAGGGGCGCTACTTATGCTAATTGGTGACTTATAATTAAGCTGGCTTTATCACTGAGCACACCTGGGTAAAAGCAATTTTGGGTGGTTAAGAGCATTTGGTGCATCTGGAGTTGACTTGTCCTAAAATTTTCTCTTAATTTTCTGGTAAGAGAAAATAAAGAGAATGTTGCTGCATGAGGCCCAATTTATGGGCAGAATTATTCAGTTGTCTTTTACATATGGATTTACAAATCCAACTGGGAGTTAATTCAGTCTGTTTTTTGAAAGCGATTTTGCAAAACAAACAACATTTCTGGATATCGTCTCGTTGTTCTTGTTGCAACAAGTGAAGATTTGTCTATTGGATTTCTCAATGATCCGATTTTAATGAGGGACGCTCCCACAGACACCACTATGTAAATCTACTCTATATTCAATGTCATGCCCACAAGGAAAGCGTAATGAAGGTCTATATAAAAATCACATTCTCCTCATTAATAATACAGTATTGCATTGTTTGCTGTAGTCATAATTCCACTTTCTGCACCGGCACCCTTTCTTGGAAACTCCTCGCGCAAAATAAAGCTCTGGTCAAACAGCTGCCAGGCTGGTTAAGTAACACAGGAACACCCAAATAAACCAGTTTCTCTCCATCTGTATTGATTTGACGCTGGTTTCAAGGAGAGATGGCTGTCATTAAAAGAGGATTGCAAAGCCTCAGTGGAATCTGTTCAGGGTTTACTGTTTGAGTTCAAGGCCTGAACAGCAAAGATGCCCTTGAGATTGATAACTAATGTATTTGTAAATGCATCAGTTATTTATTTATTTATTTCTTTTTTTTGGGGTGTTCAGCTTCTCTAATTTGTGCCATTTTTATGTCCTAGCTGATTACAACACTAACCGCTTTCAGTAAACATCAGTGTCTTTTAATCGTCTTTAATATATATATATAATTTTTTTTTTTTATTTCAGATAATAATCGGCAGTTATCTTACTATTTTTCCTTAGCTTTCATAAAAATACTTTAAATTTACTAATTTCTTGCACTTCTTTCCAAGTTGCTCATTGTCTTTTTTCCGATACTTTCAAAAGGAATCAAACCAGTTTGCTTGGCGCTCGAAATACCTTTAAAAAGCATCTGAATGTAGCACAAGAAAATGTAAGTCAATGCAGGTTCCAAAGGGTAAAAAACACTTGAAGGTTTTGGGAATGTCATGGAATTTGTTTTGTGTAATAGAATTGTTACAGCAATTTTCTGTGTCTAAGTGACGTCACACAACGACAAATGTTATTTCCTGTAGCTGACGACATTACGTAGCTCTGATATATGTCAACAGGGTAACATTGTGTGAATCACATAAGCATCTTCATTTTGAAATTAGGTTTGTACAGAGCTTGATTCTGATATGTTTAAAAAATGCCGGGAAAGTGGCTCACGAAAATTAAATTAATTTAGCATTTATGTTAAATTTAGTTAAACTACAAAAATTCAACACAGAGGTTTAACATATAATTTTGCGATCATTTTTTTATATCTGATGGCCCCATTTTCCACCCTCTGATCTATAGTCAAGTTAAGATGGAAGACGCAAGGTCAAAAAACATCTGTTTAAAAAAAAAAAAAAAAAAAGCACTCTGGTTGCCTCTAAAAGCACAACCGTGGAGAATGTGTGAGTTCACAGCAAGTTCTCAATAATGAATATCAAAGCAGCAGACTGAGGTTTGGTCATCAAGGACTTACTGAGTGTCTGCCTGCAGGCTACGGCTGCAATCCAATAAGTGATGTAAGAAGCTGCACAATATGAGCCACGCGGTGTGGCGAGTTTCCACAGGACACCACAAGCCGGAAGCTAAAACATAACTTTAAGATAAGCAAGCTGCTAGGTCTCAGGAACATCAATAAAGTATCCGACCAAAGAGTCACTTCTTCAAAATTACAAATCAACACCACCAAAACAGCTCTTCCTCGCTTATTTCGGCCATGCCGAATAGTTTGGGATTTCCATCTCTGAGATTTCTGCTTCCATGTCAGCGTTACGGCATACTGTCTGTCGTGCAGCAATAAATGATTACTTTATATCAAATGACATTACATACACAGCAGACACATCCAAGTGATAATCCACAGATCACACTGTCCACAGAATCTATTACACTTCCTATTCAAGAAATAGTCTCTAAACCACAGATACTCAACGCGCTTTGCTTGGGGCCACTTATGCAAAATGTCAGGAGGCCAGGGGCCAGTCACAGCAGCCATATACATGTTTCTAGGATTTTAGCGAAAGAATTTCCTCTGTTTTAGGATTCTCCGTACACCATCTATACTACAGATCTATCATTCTAGAAATTCAAAATTATTACAAAATTACATTTTTTAAGCACTTTTTTCAGGTATTTTCCCCTTTTAAAAAACAAAACAAAACTATTTTTCCATTTTTTAAAACAGATTTTTCTGTAATTATACTCAATTATAATTTCATATTCAACATTACGTTACAAAATTATTAAAAGGTAATGTTCCCTTTTTTTTGGTAATCTCATTTTTATTTTTTTTTTTTTTACAAATTTCTTGCTAATTTTTGGGTGATTTCTTCTTTAAAATAGAGAGGTTTAGAAAATGTTGACTCAACTCTTTCTAAACGAATGGACCCTCTTAAAAGACAGCTATCAGTTAAAAGGGCCCCATTTTTCTAGATTCCTGAAGAGCTGACAGTTTGGAGATAAAAGGTCTTCCCCTGCCAGCAGTGATAGGCTGCCCGTCCGTCCGCCTGCTGTCCTTGTGTCCAAGGTTGAACCTATCAGTCTTGCGAGACGCGGTGAGCTGATAGGTGACTGATGTTTTATCTCAAGAGACAGACAGACAGGCCTGATGGAATAACTCAGTGCTAAATGGAGCGGGGAGTTTGCTGCCTCATCTCGGGGCCTCGCTTCACGGCGGACTGTTTTTGTTCCCTCCGCAGTGTGTTTGCGGAGACGGCTGTTTGACTGTGTACTCTGGCTCTGGAGCACAGATAAGTCACTGCTGTGCTGCTGTGGTTATGAATTGGTTGCTTTGGGCTGAGAAAGCAGGAAATCCTGTGATATGATGAGAGGTCAGCAGCCACTCGTGAACCGGTTGTCTTGGTTTGATTTACTGGATATTGCAAGCATTTTTCTTCACACGGATATTGGCTGAGCTATAGTAATAACACCTGTGCAAAGACTGAGGCGGCTTAACAAGAGTCCTGAGAGTCAGTTGATAAATAACGTGTGAAGTCTTAGAAGCTGCAACCAAAGATTGAATGAAAGGTCTGAAAATAACTTATTTGTACAAAGCCCCTTAAGTCTTGAAACATTTTTTTGCACTGTTTTTTTTTCATGTGCACAAAATAAAAATTTTTTGCTTCAGTGTCCAAAATTAACTTTATGACATGGCAACCAAAGATGACTGTTAAATGATTTTTTTTTTTTTTTTTTTTTAAATCAACCAGCCGAGAATATTTTTTACTGTAAAATTCATCCACTGCCTTTATTAATTTTAAAATCTGATATTTTTCCAACATCCATTATGCCGACATATAACAACTCATTTGGCCGATTACAGATACCAACAGATGCATCTACTGTTTTCCTCACCTAATTTAAGTGTTGAATTTAGGTCTCTTCTGCAGTAAAATTAACTAGGGGTCGACAGCAGTCAATAACGATTATTAGTAGTTAATGAGGCCAATAACCGTTATATGATTTATAAATGTAATGTCATCTAAGAAAACAATGGAGATAGATAGGACTTGTCCTGAACATTTAAATAAAGTTCAGATTGTAAAGCAGCAGGAAGGCACATGACACATAAAGGACTCCTGAACATAGCAAGGGCCTCACAATGAAGGACTCTAATGTCATGATTAGAAAAAGACAGCCACAAATATATAATGTGTTAGAAGAAGCCCAGTGCAAAGCAGGTCATGCAGTATATGACTATGACATGTAAATCAGACAGATGTCTCTCAGTTTGAGCACCTTGTGTTTCAGTAGGCAGCCTTCGTCTCAAAAACCGGATATAACGACAAAACTGAAACAAAAGGGTGGCTCTCTATGTTTTGACTCAAGGCTTTTCTCGGCATTGGAGCTTGTTTTAGTGCCATCTGAAAAGGTGTGAGAGGCCCTGATGCTGAATGGAACACTTCATAAACAACCCTGAGAAATACAGTAAAGGATCATTAGCAAAAACTTTAATGAAAAGCATCTAAGTCCTTCAGAGTCCTGCATAATATTCATCCCACTTATGTTCTGGAATGAGCTTTGTGAAATCATCATAATTTGATCTTGGGCTGAATCAGACGTATGTTTTCTGCTACTCTTGGTTACTATAGAAACTGTTTCCTGCACAAGGAGAAACGTCTGGCCTTGTCAGGTAATTACACACCGAGGGCAGCTTCCATTTTATGCCTGTGTCACTCTGCTGCTTTAAAACCTTTGGCTGAGGAAATGGAATCAAACTCTAATGGCTCTGTCGAAAAACTACTGATCAGCTGTGATTAGACTCAGTGTCAGAAAACTTTGCTGTCCTTCACTACATGACAAAAAGTGGAGAATTCAGCTGCAACATTTTCTCACAAAAACTGCATGACAAATTCACCTTTATTCCGTTTCAACATTTCTGCTCAACTTAAAGTTTCCAAACATCCTTTTTTTTTTTTTTTACCTACAAAGCAACATTCAGACTCCAAAATGCATTTCTCAACCAGCCCCTGATCATAAATAAACTAGAAACTCATCTTAATGTGAGAGGCATTAAGAAAATTACTTTAAAAACAGATATTACTAATTATTTTGAGATTTTACAATGCAGCATCAGAAAAAAAGATTCATATCATCCTACGCCTTTGCATTTTTAAGACTTCGAAAAATAGATTTATCTTTTCAATGCCAATTAAGACCTTATTTTTAGATGAATGGATTTAATGTCTCATAAGACATTTTGAGGATCTGCAGGAACTGTCGTCATGTAACCAAAAAAGTGCCCTTGTCAAAGTCAAACTGAAGTAACAAAGCACTTTTAAAATCACAGCAAATGTATCTGATCACAAAAAATGATGATCTCTTTTAAAAGCAAAAATGAACGATATCAAACATATTCTTAAGCTTGTTTTCAAAAATTTAGCGTGTATTTAGTGCAGATTTTTGCATATAATGTCACTAAAGCCATTGAGACTCTTGTCTTTTGAAACAAACCAGCTTCCCTCTCAGTCTGAAGTCCACCTGTACAAACACACTGTAGTGTGAGCCTGTTGCTTCTATGTTTGTACTAAATTCATGAAATGAATCTTACATGGTCCATCCTGGCCTGTGAAACCCATCTGCAGGACTTTGCTTTGCATAGACAAACAGGTTTTAACATACTCCCCCTCTCACAGCCTGCCACACTGATTCCAAACATCTCAAACGAGGCCTGTGAGACCGAGCGGAGGAGATTTAACCCACTTATTTATCAAACTCTGAATGTACAATAAGCTATGGTGTGTGCTGGCAGGTAAAGGTCTGCTGCAGCCATCACAAACAAGCACAGGGTGTTCCTATGCAAAACACAGATGATTGATGCTTCGGGCGAATACACAACGAGGCAAGGGCCCCAAAATCCGGTCCTGCTTAGGGCAGGCCCTGCTTTACTCATTAGCCTGCAATAAGCCTGTTTGGAGGTCACACAAAGTCAGCTACACAGAGTCAGAAAGAGACAGGACTCTGGTTGACTTAACTTTCAAAATTAAGGCTTTTTTTTGCCACATGTCAAAATATGCAATAACATCACGCAATGTGACCTCAAATTAAATGCAACATGGTTCCTATTCACTATGGGCTTAGGCTTCACTTTATCTTTGAATAATCTTTCATCACTACCAACACGACAAACACGAGGCAGTAGCACCTCCTGTAGCTCCTGCTGCATCATGCCCAAGGGAGCCGGTTCCTGCTGACAAGCGCATCATAGCATCATGTTACATATAAAAACGAGAAAAGTGTTTCCATTGCAGTTTTGCGAAATACTGCTTTTTTGAATTACCTGAAACACCACCACATGCGAGCCTAAAAAGTTTTCTGCGATAAATGGGAGTTTTTTCAAAACTGACATGTTTCTATTAAGCTCAAGTTTTTTTTTTAAACTTGAAAAAAATCTACGCTAAAAATAAACACAAAGCAATATTTTGATTCACTTAAACTGAAATATACATAAATCAAAGTTTATCTATTCAAATAATTAAATATAAAACTCTGAATAAACTGGATGTGAACAACTCCAGGAAAGAAAAATCTTGGCCCTCATAAACATGAAACAACTGTATTTAAAACTGAAGAAATCCAAAAGCAGACGAACTTGATCGATCTGGTTGTTGTTTTTGTTGCTATGCTTTTATTGTGAAAAGATTTGAGCGGACCTATGTTTTTGGTGTGTTTAGGGGGGGCTGATTCTCCATATAAAAAGATGACCCACGCTCGAAATGAATCGCGCAGCTTTGCGGAGCGTCATGTCGTGCTGTGAGTGCAGAAACAGCGAGGAGACGGCACGCGGGAGCATCCTCTACAGCATCCTCAACAGAGGCACCAAGCGCCCGCGAGGACACCTGGAGACGCCCGCTGCGCTCCAGCTCTGCTCCTGCACCTCCAAGAGGAAACTGGTGGCGATCCGGGCTCCGCAGTTAGTTTACAGAGCGGCCTCAGAGGTGCTCATGAAAACTTTTAAATTCGTGAAAAATGTGCCGTGTTTTCGGGGTTTGCCGGCGGGAGACCAGCTGCGGCTGGTGCGCAACAGCTGGGCGCCGCTGCTGGTTTTGGGCATGGTGCAGGACTCCGTGGACTTCGACACGGTGGAGACGCAGCAGCCAAGTCTGCTACAGCGGATTTTAACGCACAGTAAAGAGCGACAGCAGCGCGCTCCGACCGAGACCCAAGACCCCGGGGTGCCCGTCAGTGACGCGGAGGGGATCAAGATGTTTCTGTTCAAGTGCAGAGCTCTGAGGATCAGCGTCAAAGAATACGCCTTTCTGAAGGGAGCCATACTTTTCACCCCGGGTAGGAAACATTAACATTAACCCATGCAACACCGGGAAAATTGGCCATTATAATAGTTGATAAAACAATCAGAGTCTGACTCTAAATCACTAAATCACATTTATTTTCTATATGACTCTGAAACATAGTTTAACTATTTTTTCTTGTGTTACTTTATGGTATCATTTAAATTTCACGTTAAATTATCCTAGGTAATTTGGAATATCAGGTAAAATTAGACAAATACTGTTTTACATCTTGGCCTCCTTAAGTATTAGCAGTCACCAAAAGTACTGTCACGTTGTTATCACAAATGTGCTTTCCATGAAAATATTTCTTTATTGATCTGAGATAACTAGGATGGGCAAAGTAAAAAACTGACAGGTCCCAGAACTTCCAGGGAAAGCCATTTTTATATTACTACTATAACTATTACTGTTTTTATACTATTATTTATATTACAGCCTGTATTTTTCTCCCTGTGTGTCTGTGTCCTGTAGAAGTGACGGAGTTGGAGTGTCAGGAGTACATCCAAGCACTTCGGACAGAGGCTGAGCGCGCGCTTTACGAGCATGTCAAAACGGTGCACCGAGGTAACATGGGCCGGTTCGGCAGACTGTGCGCTGTCCTGAACACCCTGCGATGCATGGACCCGGACACAGTGGCGGGACTGTTCTTTAGACCCATGACTGGGACACGCAGCATCGATGAGCATGTGCTCACTATGTTTTTTGAGCAGTAAGAAGATGTTTGGGACTACATTTTAATTGGATGTAGGCCTAATCATGTGTTTATTTACTTTACATGTTTACTTGTCAGTATTTTCTCTTTTAAATCAAAGTAATTTACAGTCAGCGTCATATGCACGTCACAAATTCTGTTGTACATCATGTGAGAACACTGAGGACCACCCCACCTACAATGGCCAAATAAAAGACTGACATGATAACAAGGACCATGATTACTTCCTGGCATACACCAGCCCTCAACTGTCATGTAAGGCCAGTACTCAGAGTTACCAATAGTTGTGTAACAGTTTGAACAAATCCCTATACTGATTCTGCAGCAATGCCACTCATTTCATTTATGTAACTGATGCTTTTATGCAAAGCCACACAATGAAGGCATTCAACCATGTGGATCGGACAATGTACACGAAAGTTACAACAATTTCCTGATATATGGCGAAACATCAAAATATGATGCCGCACCACAGGAAAACCATAAAAGTACGTGTGCTGCATGACCTAAACTGCCCCGTCCCTGTCTCTACTCTTTTAAAGTCAGATTTAAAATGCATCTAAAATAGACAAACAACTTCAATGGAAAATGAAAACTTGAACTGAAAAACTTTATCCTTGGAGAACTCTAATGCCTTCTTATTTCTTAGTGTTTTTTACTTTGAAATTCCCCCCTCTATATTCCCTGTATTTACTGTATTTATTGAGAGTATTTGATCTTTTGTTCTGTGGGTGACGGTGATAATTTAGGGCTTTTGTCAGTCTTTCGCAATAGCTTTTTTTCCCAGAGCTTTAGCCTGTTGCTTGTTGAAACAGCAACCGAGCAAAACAATTGCTGCTTTAGACAGAAAAAGAAGTGAAGCCGGTCCTACCATTGATGATCACTTGGATTGGCAGAGACGATCATCCATCACACTAAAAAATATGCCAAAGGTGATAAAAACTAGTTAATGATGTGAAAGGTTTTGAAAACAGTCAAAGCATGAAAAGTCTTTAAAAAACTCTTAAAAGTATGAAAATTTCTAATATCTAGTAATGAAGATAAAGTGTTCAAAACTAGTCAGAAAGTTGATATATATACACACACACACACACACACATCTAGTGATGAAACACTGTTAAACACAACACAAAAATATGAAAAAATCTGATATATACATCTAATGATGAAACACTGTTAAACACTAGTCAAAATACTTTTAAAAGTAGTGATACAAAAAAAAAGTTTAAAAAACTAGTCACAACTGAAATTTACTACTAGTGATGAAAAATAGGTATTAAAAACTAGTCAAAAAGTACAAAAAGCTACAATTTATCCATCTAGTGATAAAAAGTGTCTTTGCACTTTTGTATTTTCAGAGCTGGAAATTCTTGGCCATGCTAGTGTTGGATCTGATGCAGTTATTGGTAAATGAATCAGTGGTTTAATGAATAAAGCTATTAAACTCCTGCATGGGTCACTTCAGGGCTGTAAAATCCAACTCATTGCTCCCAAAATACTTTGCAGGCAGGCATTATGGGCATTTAGCACTTGCTTGATGTCATGGTTTTTTTTTTACAGCTCTAAAATTACTTTTTCAATAATAATAATAATAATAATGAAGAAAACCTCAAGCACTCATACTGCTCTTCACCAAACCAACACCTACATAAAAGTTAAGGTTATCATTTAAAACACATTGTAACACTGTGTCTGACCTGACAGCTTCAGTAAATACACCTCTGCTCAGCGAGGATCTGCCCGTCTTTCATTAATATCATCAGGAGCCGGCGCTGAGCTGATTCTCTTCCTCCTCCCGCTCACGGGTGTCGGGGGACGCTGTTACCTGGGAAATACCAGCCTGAATTAAACCACACAAAATAAGACTGCAGATTACCTCTCCTGAGGCGACGGGACTCTGTCTGTTCATATTGTGAATTAACATTTGGTGCTGAATCACCTCCCATGATGCACACTTATTTCCCATCTTTGTCTTAACTTGAAGTTCTTTGTTATTGAAAGTTCTCATACTGGATGTGATTATAACTCTATTCTCTGTGCTGAAGCAACACACCCGTCTCTTGTTTCTACAGTGATTCTAGTGACTCACATACATTTTTTCCACATTTTACAGCTATTTTTGATATAAAATTATGTAAAGGCTGAACTTGTTATAATGGACTGAAAAGTGTCTGAGCAGTTTACTTTTACAGCTCCAACTAACATTTGTCATTATCGATTTAGCTGTCAATTAAAGACACTCAGCAGTTTTACAGAGCCCAAAGAGGAATATTTAAAATGCCATCAGACAGCTTGTCCCGACAGGGAAGCCTCGAACAACTTCAGCTCCCCATCCACGCTCCACTGACAAAAACAGTAACTTAGCTCGCTGAACACAGAAGCGGCTGGTCTACGACCGCCTCGATCTTTAGTTTGTGTTATTGTGTGACTGGCATTTAAAAGGGTTAGGTCAGATTCACCAAAGTCACACAATAACACAAACTAATGACTGAAGCAGTGGTAGACCGTAGGTGTGTTAGAAACCATGCACAGATGTAAAGTACTGATTTCTTTATTATACCAGAATAATAAAATCACTTGCTTTTTTAGTCCACCTGATACATTTTACTGGAATAAAAATTAAGGAAGTAAGACAAAAACTTTAGCTTATTGGGTAAAGACACACACCTTTTTCCCTTAATTTACCATTGAAAAAAGGTAACAAATCGCAAGAGATCGCAATATATATTATCACAATACTCAGTATATGGCAAAACATTCAAAATTGTAATATTATTGTATCCTATCCCCTGCTGTCTCTGGTGATTCCCACTCGTAGTAGACCAACAGCTCCTGTGTTTAGCAATGTTAAATCACTGTTTTCATTTCATTTCTTTTAATTTATCAATTTATTTCAAACAGTCAGTCAGTCATTTTCTGTAACCGCTTGCCCTCGTAAGGGTCGCGGGGGGGCTGGAGCCAATCCCAGCTGTCATCGGCCGAAAGGCGGGGTACACCCTGGACAGTTCGCCAGACCATCGCAGGGCCGACACATATAGACAGACAATCATACACGCTCACAGTCACACCTAAGGGCAATTTAGAGTCACCAATCAACCTGAGCTGCATGTCTTTGGACTGTGGGAGGAAGCCGGAGACCCCGGAGAGAACCCACGCAGACACGGGGAGAGCATGCAAACTCCGCACAGAAGGGCCCCCACTTTATTTCAAACATTTAATGCGAAATTACAACAAATTCCAAGAATACAAAAGAAAGTGGTGGATTTTTCCCCTTCTTCTGAAATATACTGTACGTTAATAGAGTTCTCAAAACCAAAACCATATTAAAGTTTTACATATTCGAAAAGACTCAATATAGTCTGGCTTTGAAGAGCACGATGTAATGGCTTGATTGTCATTTTGGAAATCACTGACTGACATTAAGCTAAAGCAGTGAAAACATTAAATAAATAAAAGAATACACTTGATTTGATATTGATTTTATTTGGTGGCTAAAATAAATGCAATTGCTAAACCCTCCAAAGCAGTAGTCTGCTGAGCTTCCATGTCGGACTTGTGTGCCGACTGACATCTTATGTAATTCACTGTCTACTGTCTCATTCTACGGCAACGCCAAGTTTATTTGACCATCTAAATGTTAAATGTCTGATTTCAAGAACCCACTTCAAGAAATCTTAAGTATCCCTTTAAAGTGTTGTACAGCACATTTTGAAATCAACATCCTTGCAGTCTGGTGAAATGAGATGCTGTTTATGCCACAAGGGCAGACTATTGTGGGTTAATAAATAAAGTCTGACTCCTACAAGGAGCTCTGCAGACAGCCATTGTAGTGCCGTTAGAAAACACAGATACTGGATGCTTTCAGGGACTTCATAAATGACATTACAATTGTGCAGCATACAGAAACACTGCAGCATTTTAATCACAGTGACCACTTAACATTTCTAAAGCTTATTTACTAGAAGCTTTTCAATGCCCCCCCCCCAAAGGCAACCATCATCTGCATTGTTAAAAGTCAGGTGTCAAAGTCTAAAAGTTACCAACTTCATATTTTTGCTGCTTATGACAATGAGCAAGTGCTGAGTAGAGCTTCTGAGCTTGTTCTCTCAGGGCTTTTCTTTCCTCCGGATGCAGCCTTTCAAGGCAGCAATAGACATTTAAGCTTAGCCTTGAGTATTAGCACCGCAATCTTCCAAGCATTTGCATTAACGGCTTTTTTTCTCTCAGCTACTGAGTCTAACACCGGCTAAGCTTGTCTCAGATTACTGCAGTTTCTTTTTGGTGCAGGATCTCGTATCACAAACAACACAGCCAGTGGGCTTCAACACAAAATCTCAGAAATACTGTCTGATCCCGTGCACGCAAACTAATGCTTCCAACTAAATGTGGACCTCCTACGCCAGGCATGTCAAACTGGTCCACAGGGGGGCCGGTGTGGCTGCAGGTTTTGTTTCCAACCAAGTAGCAGCACACCAGACTTGACTCATTTAATCAACTGATCTCCGTCTTCAGACAGTTGATTGGTCAAACTGTGTGCTCTTGGTCGGTTGGCACAAAAACCTGCAGCCACACCGGCCCCCCTGTGGACCAGTTTGACATGCCTGTCCTACGCTGATACAAATGAGCCCTAACCTACAACAAACACAAAGCATTGTAACTCATGATATATGATTTAAGAGCAGAAAATAAACCTGCAAATATCTCTGTAGTAATTTTTTTTAAATCAGTTTTTCGTGTAAAAAATTATCCAGTATGACAGTGAACTAAGTATCTCTGACTTTTAGACTGCTGGTCAAACAATAAAAGACATGTGTGGGACTCAGGTTAGGTTTTAGAAAACTGTGATTGTGAAGAACTGAGTTTCACCCCCAGTAAAATACTGTACTTTACACTTTATTTATCAGAATTTCTACATTTGTGATTTGGTTTAGGGGAGAGGACTCTAGCTTTAAATGGTTGTACTTTTCATTGTATTTTGTCTTTATCAATATCATTTTCTATATACTTCATATATATTAGTAGTAGTATTTCAGATGTATTTTTTTCTTTAGCCTCCTGAGTCACTGGGGTAAAATGCATGACCCTGCACAATAAAAGTCTCTGGCAATGGAGATTTTTTAAGTAAACATGGCTTTAAACTCATTCGTTGTCATGGATGTCATTAATTAAAAAGGACACCACAAAAGTGTATAGAATTTCAGACCATTGCTGGTGTTTTACTAGTTAAACAATGTTTCGACCAGGCCTATTTACAACTGTCAAATTATAAGCAATATTGCCCAAAAATAAAATGCCTCTGGCCATGGCTATTACCAGCATAAGGACATACTAAATCAAAATCAAAATATTGAGGGCAGGCGAGGGTGGGAAGGTGGTGAAACTGCTATACTACACCCCCCCTTTTTTTCTTTTTTAAAGTTGTTTATTATAACTGTTATTTATGCTAGCCTACTATTGTGTATTTAATTCAACAGGCCTACATTTGAATAAAATTTGATGGTGTTTTACCTGTGCCAGTTGCCACTAAAGGTGTCTCACTGCCTGCAGCACTTGGAAAAATGTGGTTTTCGGTCACTGTGTGTTTGAGGAGGAGTCACTCAGCCGGTGTTAAATCTTTCTTTCTTATTCTGCAAAAGAAAGCAGAGCGCTTAAGCTGTAAAGAAAAGTATCATATGAAGGGCTACGACATTGAATCATAATTAAAAATGACAAAAGGGGAAATGTTTGGAAAGTGTCCCACTATACCAGTGTCCACCCTAAACACAAACTATTAAACAACCTGTTAACAGCTAAGCTAAACTACTAAACCGTTACTTGAAAAGTAAAAAATGTTGATTTTTTTCCTAACATTAAGACTGCCATTTTATTATTATATATTAACTCATATGAAACCATAGACTATATATAAAATGTATTTTTAACATTCAAATACAGATGATTATTTATATAAATTCAATATACAGTCCGTGCATGAAACATATGGAGCACTCTCATTAACTGGCATATTAAATGCATAATGTGCCTTGCACCTTACCTTGCACTTTCCGGCACACCGCCCCTGCGTTTGCTGAATAAACACATAAATGACAAAAAAATAAATCACTGACCCAGCCGAACTTTTCACGAGGTTTAACCGGCACATAACTGCTAGTTGTAAGCTATATTCACTCATTTTATCTGCTGTTATTAAGATATTTCTTTTGTGTACTGCAAGAAAAGACGCGTTTCCTTAATGAGGGAAAACACGGCAGGTGTGTGAACGACGTAATCAGCTATGCAAGCCTCCTTCTTAGCTAAGCTAATGTAGCTGCCAGCTTTAAAGTTTTTGTCAGTTATCTGAACATGCAAGTTAATAAAGTATCAAAAGACATATTTTTTGTGTCTTTCGTTTGTTGTCAGAAGACATTTGTAATCTCTTCGGCGGCGCCACATACAACGTTTGAGCAAATTACGCAGCTGATTAAGTCCACCTTGTCCTAATAAGTGAAAGGCTTGTTCAAAACACACAACTATCTTCGTGTTATTGTCAATTACTTCTACATGCATGCAGCAGATATTTCAAAAATAGGTCGAACATCAGCGTTTTTAACAATAGAGATCGTAAAAATCCAAATGCTGCAGGCCTGCACGCCAAAAGTTTGTTTACTAACTTCGCGCAAACAAAACGACCCAGAGAACGTGTTGTAAATAGAATAAAGATTATAAGTTATATCAAAACATTTCGGGCTCAGATGCATGGCTTACCTGGTCAAAAGCTGGACCCAAAAATGACAAACCCGAAAGGCCGCCAAAGCTGCAATGTTTGAACATTTGAGCAGAGGCTCTTCCGTGACCACTTCCGGTCTTTTTTTATTTATTTTTTTTTAACCCTTTAACATATTATTAAACAAGTGCACCATTAAGTATCGTATTACACTAAAGTGATACATCCAGAAATATTGAGGTGTATGCAGACATTAACAGATGTTTTATAATGATGGGATGCTTTACTTCTTTCAAAAACACGGGAAGAAGGCAATAAGTAACTCAAGAGGAAATTACCTAAAAATACGCAATAAATTAGTAAAAAGTTAAGAAAATAGCCTGAAAATTATTACATAAATAAATAAAATTTTAAATAATGAAAAAGAGACATGAAAACCCAGTGAAAAAAGGTGCTTAAAAATTATAATAATTCTGTAACATAATGTTAAATGTTAGGATAATTAGCGATAAATGTAGTTTTCCCCAGCTTTTTAAAAAAATAATCATGTCGACTTTCTAATTTGTGGAACATTTTCTTACTAAGTTGCTCAGTGATACCGCCAGAAATACTGAGGTGTATAAATAAGCATTATCGGGTAATTTAGCAGGATGGGATACCTTGCTGACAGCATTCAGCCCTTTGTGACCTGAGAAAGTTGACTCCATTTCTGTCAAAAACATGGGAAGGTGGAAATGAGCAACATAAGTAATCATCGAAAAATAAACAATAAAATACTTTAAAACGAAAAGGTCCAAGAAAATTACCCAAAAAGTAGTTTAAATTAAAAATAATAACAATCATAAATGACCCGGAAGAGGTGCTTCAAAATAAGAATAATTCTGAAACATAATTTATAATATTTTTGTTTTTTCTCTAGACATCTTCCCCAAACTTTTGTCAAAAATAGTTTTCTAACTCTACTAATTTCTTGCAATTTTTTACTATGTTGCTCATTGCCTTTTTCCCCATGTTTTTGAAAAAAAAAAAAAAAAAATAGCACCAATTTGCTCAGGATAGAAAGGTTTAAATATTTAGGCATCTGAAAGCAGCACAAAATAAATTATGTCACTCCTTGTTTAAAAAGCCCAAGCTGCCATTAAGTGCCTGGTACTTGTCAGGGGAGATACACATGACAGATTAAATCATGGAAGGAGTCAAAGCGAACCTGTAAAATATTGAATCACCATAAATGGAGCCAGGACTTATTCTAAGTCATGTGGTCTCTAACAGAATATAATTATTGTCCACATGATCCCAAATATACAGAGATGAGGTGTGTTCGACTTCAGCTGCTGTACAAAGTGTCATCTATCCATTTCAGCTGTGTTAATAATTTGATATGCAGTAACATAACATCTGTTATTCAGAGAATCTAAATGATAAAAAAAAAATCATAGCTCATTTGGGAACCATAAGAAGAGCTTTATAAGTAACAGCAGCAGTTTGTCTAATGGCAGTGCACTGCCTTAAAGGAAAAGGCGCAGACCTCCATTCATCACAATTATAGGTTGCAGATGGCAAAAAGATTTCAACTGGGGCAATTTAGAGAAGACATGTGTGATTTTTATTGTGACTGAATGATCTACCCATCACACCCCTTTCACCATAATGGCTCAAATTGGGTCTTTACCTCCCAGCATGCCTTGCGAGTGCTGAATCAGCCGAGGTGCAGGGTGAAGAGTGTCCAGCAGATGACAGCGTTTCACTTTGGATTTCCTGCGGTGGCAGCTTTTCTCTCTGCATCTTTTAATTGGAGGACAGGAACAGGCTGAAATTCAATGTAGAACCTTTTCTATTGTGATTATAATATTATCACACATTTTTCTAATTGGATTAATTAAAATATGGGAACAGCAGTGGAATATTCTTTGATAAACCAGCTGTGTCCACACTCAAATCAATATCCAAGCTCACCACACACAAGTCGATACATTGTAAAATGATAAATAATTAAGGATGCAAGAAGTAAGAGTGAATTGAAGTAACTGTTCAGTGATCCATGATTTGCATCTTACACACACACACACACACAGACACTGCATGCACAGGCAATTATGCCGTGCTGAACCATGGAGAGTTCAGAATGACTCCAAAACTGGGTTAACAGCTGCCTGCATCCACTCTCCAAATGCTCTCAGCCCACACACACACACACACAAACACACACACACTGCCTCCACCGCCACCACCACCGCCACCTATCCATACACAGACAATTGGCCTGGTTCTTCAAGTGGAAGACATGTCACACAGGGCACAGTGCACAGAGCTCCAAGTAACAAGGCCCTGTGGGACATGGAGAGGCATGGTATACCTGCCAGAGTGAGTAATACTCCTCACCAGTGAGTGAGTGAGAGTGTGTGTGTAGGCAGAGGAAGAAACAAAACATCTGTGCGTGTGTGCTCCTAGCCTGATCTGCTCTCACCGCAGTGACTGTCTCCACTTTTGTTCCGGGAGCTTATTATGCTGTGGCACTGTAATGAAGTGAAAATGATTTCATTTGGGGGGAAAAGTGTTGAAGCTTAGGAACTCCCCCTTTTTGCAGACTCACTCTCACACGCCATATGGCAGCATGTCGGCTCGGATGGAAACATCTGGTGGGTTTCTATGTTCACACAGATGATTAGAATGTAGCTTCATGTTACAGCTGTGGCAGAAAAACAAGTTGGGTATAGGGAACAACATAATTTCTGTGTATCTGCATACGGCATATGAGGACGTGACACAGCAGGAGGCAGCTGCTTCTATATGAGCCTGACTCATCTATGGCTACTTTTACCTGTGGGGAATCATTTTACTTTCTTTATATCACTGCTGCAATCTGGAGAGGTTCACTCAGCTGGGCCAGGAGAGAAGAAGATTAAATTAAAGTATCAATCTGTCAGACCTGCATCTCACTAAAGTTATTGGTCCACAGTGTGGGACATTGTCTTTGGCTTCATCAGTCAATACATCACCCTGATTACACGAGTGATTCTGCTTTCACGTAAGAGTTACTGACCTTATGGAGGAGTGCATCGACTGGGATTCACTAATTTGCTGCAATGTTTGACCCCATTTGCACGTGGTGCATTCAGTGGATCATAGGTGACACAGGCGACTGTCTAGAGCGCCACCCAGAGGGGCCCTACCCCTCATAATTTCTTTTTTTAAATAAAAAAAGGAACATAGGGGAAAATAATACAAAGCTTTGCATATACTGTATAAAATTGACTTGCATATTAAACTGGGCCTTAAATAACATGTGTGGCGACCTAACACGAAGCTATTAAAATAGTAATTATTGTTCTAAACCATATATTTATACATCACTTTTGTTTCTAAAGTGAAGTCAATTACTGGAAAAGTTACAAAACGTTCTGTTAGGTCTCACAAGAATGTCTGTATGGTCAAAATAATAATAAAGCTTATCGGCCAGAATGTTACAATAGTATGCATTTATTTTGCTCACTAATTTGCCTCGCAGTAAAGGAAAGGCGCCGTGCAGTGATTTAGCACTAACTGATATATTTGAACAAGTATTCATTGGTAACAGTCTGTTAGTGTTGTGTACTGTAAATTAAATGAGTGTTTTTTTTTTTTTGTTTGTTTTTTACCAAAAAGCCAATTCATCTTTGCTTATAATATCCTTAATTCATGTTTATGTGTATTTTCAGACATGGTTTCATTTTTTAAAAATTAAACTAAAATTAAAATAAATAAATAAATAAATAAATAAATAAATAAAATCAAATTAAAATTTAGATTAAATTTCCAATTAAATTAACAATAATTTGGCAGACCCCCTGCAGTAAGTCTGAGGACCCCCTAGGGGTCGTGGACCCCTGTTGAAAGCGCAGGTGCTTGAAGCCTGGGCGGTAGGGTAGAGTGGAGTGTATGTGGAGAGTATCACAGTAAAGAAAGTTAGAGGCAAAAAAGCATCCAGCGTGCTGTGCAAAAAAAAAAAAAAGAAGCAAAGAAAAAGAAGACACAAAGAAGACAAAATCTGCATATTTGCACACTGTATTCTTTTGTTTGCTATTATTATTGTTATTATTATTGCTAAGTTATGCATTTGTGTTGATTACCTATTAGCTCTATTTCTTGATAAACACAATGAAATACAAAGATGATAACACATTTTTTTGTTGATAACACATTATTATTATGTAGAAATGAGAGGAACTCTGGCCTGTACTCTACTGGACCGTGACGGTGGGCGACAGGAAGGACTTGTGTCCTTTTCAGCTGTCATGTTGCTACACTCTATTTTTGCTTGAAGGAATAGTTTGACGTCTTGGGAAATACAAAGTGTAAAACCAAGGTGTAAAAATGTCAAGTTGCGGTTCTACAGGGGATAACGTGACTATTTTTTGGCCATGCATAGTTTGTGAAGTTGCTGGGCAACTAGTTGCTGCATCTGGTCAAGGAATCAATAAACCAGAAGTTGATTTTACACTTTGTTCTTTGGATGGATCAATCAAATGAAGAATGAAGTGTTAACGTTTGAGCTTTAGACGTGCTGGAATAGGGAACGATGTTCTGTACGACAGAGTGTAATATTAGTGTTTCATAATTCTGCTGAAACCAACAGTTGACACCATTGCGCAACCAAAACATGAGCAACTTCTAATCATTCAAGAAGAGCATATTGAGGCTAATTAACACTGTCTGGCAGTATTTTAAGATTCTTCCCCATGTGCCTTTGCTTTCTGTTTTCTCTCCAGTGCTGTTGCTTTGATCGCAGCAAAATAAGTAAATGGCTACACTATGGGCAGAGCGCTCTGAGGCAGAGGGGAGAAAGAAAAAAGAGAAAGGGATTGTTTATCTGCCTTGAAGCACGCTGGAAGACTAAGGATCCTGTTTTCTTAGAGACATTAGATGTGACAGTTTTACTGAGCAAACTTGCCTGTAGTTTCCAATGGACTAAATCGTAGTGAAAAGACAGTAGACACACAAGTCTCGACATCTCCAGCAGGACTCCAGATACATGTTGACAGGTTGAAATGGTCAGCGCATATTAGGTATCGTTTATCGGTAAAAACCAATACTCTCTGAGTCTAAATTTGAATTAATAATTTGCATCTTTTACACTAAACAATATATCAGTTTCATGCTCTGGGAGTCAGTGTGTGCCAGCCGTTTGTCTGATTGCAGCCAAAGTGCACTGAGGTTAAACAACAATCAGAACATGGGTCTTTTTTTAAGTGTTTCTCAATGCATTGACTCTCCTGATTTAGTTTTATTCCAAAATGAGGCCGGGCTGATTCAGTCTCTGAGGGGAATAAGGAGACGTATTGATTGTTGTTTCAAGTTTTACGGAGACGGCAGAGTTATGGCGGTTGGGGCTGCATCGGCTCCCCGCCAGGAAAAAGGGATCCGGGCATCGTCAGCAATCTATGCCGCTGCTCCATAAACAAAGTGAGGCGGGTGGCGTTTTCTGCAAACAAACACAGCTCTCACACTCCCTCTCTCTCTCTTTCACACACACACGCACACACACAAGAGAAATCACATTACCATAAATGTGGTTTTATTAATAATAACAGTATCTCTTTTAATGAACATTGCAGATACATAATAGAAAATAAATCAGAAACAGGAGAGACGTTGTCTCAAGAGTCGTGAAAGTGCCTGGAATAATTCTGTGCTATATATTGTTATTCATCGTCATCTTTATCGTCAAAGCCACGTCGCCAGAAATGTTCAATTCATCATGAAACAAAAATGTGTTATCGGCCCCACTTGGAAAATGTTTGTATTCACACAGCTTCCCAAAGCAGGAGTGCAAAACTCCCGTCAAAATCTCATCGATTCTACGTGTTAACCTCCAGGAAGGATTTTGAGAGGCCTTGTGAATAATGACCATTGGCTTCATGAATATGGCTCGATTGTCTTCATCTTAATCACGTTATTGTCTTGATTATATTTACACAATGACATGTCACAGAGCACAACAAACTCCTCTGTTCAGAAATGGTGCTCTTGAACGCAATCCATATCTTACTTTTCATAGATTGAGGCGGATAAAAACAGGCCTGCTCAAACAAACTCGGTTGATTTAAAGATCTCGAATGTTCCTTAGCAAACATTTTCAAACTAAAAACAAAAATCAGGCCTGTTCTGAAATATTCTATAAAAATCAGAAAGCAATAACTAAAGACTGTGGGAAGATAAAGGTGGCATTTTTCATTTACTGTTTACGAGTTCATCACTTTGCATATTTTATGGCACTAAATGAAACATCTCCACGTGACGAGATGCTGCAGGTATTTTAGTTTGAGGTTAGTGTCTTGAAAAACAAAGAATATGGCACAGCTGCAGATGGAGTAAGTACACGGGATGCCGTCAAGAGTGATGCGAGAGTAGCTCGTTTTGTGGGATCTGATGAAATCGTACCGATTACGATGGAAGCTTCCCTCAGAGAAAAAAAAAACTGTGAATGAGAATGCTTCACTGTAGCTCGCTTTGGTCTAACTTGCTCTAAGTAGCATTTCTACAGATATACTCCAGGATTTAATTGCCATTTAAATACATTCTTGTCTCTCTTTCGCAGTAATTACATTTATTTTGGAATGGGTTCATTCTAAAAGGCTATTGAGGATGATTATTGGTCAGTAGGTCAAAAAAATAATTGATTACATCCTATAAAATGTTACTTTTTATTAATAACTAAAGATTATTACTTTATTATCAAGTCTGATTTAGGGTGTTTCCGATGTTTCCAGACTTGTTTTGGAATGAAACTCTTCATCATTGATGTATTCCGATGTCCCGTCACCACATAGCAGTCAGGGCCGACTCAGAGTGCTCACAACCAAGACGTGAAAGCCCTACTTTATTTATCAGAGAGCGTAACTCCACTGACAAATCATCTCTGCTGACAAGGGGAATGGCAAACAAATAACAGAGCTGTCATTTAAGAGAGAGTGAGTAACAGAGATACTTGTTTAGCCCTGGACAGCCTTGTTTGGTCCTTCACAGGAAACCAGGTGAGTAAATGCTTCAGGTGACAGCGGATGTCATGGCTTTCCTCTCCTCCGTGTGTACTGACATCATCGACAGCTCCGTCCTGCAATCAACAATGACTGCAACGCCTGTGAAATCAACAAACATAAAAAGCCTGCTGACCTGCAATCCGTGGTCTGAAATGTCAAAACTCTTCTTTTTAATGATGAAAACAAACTTTTTTTTTCTCTTGCAATATAAGACATTTAGTGAATGGCCTATCGATTTTCGTGAGCTGTGCAGTTCCACATAACAAAACATTGTTCGTTTTTATTACGTTTCCCCGATTCCTTCTATCAGAAACTTCATAGGTATAACCTCTCTAAGCAAATATCCCTCAGTTACAAAAATAGACTTTTCTTTTTTCATAAAATAATACACATAATTAATTTTTCAGTGATATAATCATCTGTTAAGGTAAATAGCAAGGCTGTTTTTTTTTTTTAAGTAATTGTTATCGTGAGAGAAACAGAGATGTGAAGCCTAGCACCATATTCTTCATATCTTCCTTCACAGATATGACTTTTCCCACAAGCATTCAATTTGTGAAACCCATCTCTTCCGCCTGCACTCTGGACTCCATATTTTGCATATTCTGGTTGAGTCCAGGTTCTCAACCCCTTACAGCAGCCGCCGGAGCTGAAACTCACGGAAAATCCAAACCAAATCATTGTCATCTCCCGAAGGCTGTGACTTTTACCCCCCCTTCTCGAAATAATCCCAAAGCTTTATAAACTACACCAGCCAACAAATTAAGATAAAGGTAAGAACGGTTTATCCAAAACATCTCACGGGCCGTTGCTTCACTTTTGTACAAACTGAAACAAAAGAAAGAGTCCCAACTGATGAGAAAACATAAGAAGAAAATCTCAAACACTGATGCTACAAAGAATTAGAAAAGGTATGTACAGGACCCTGTATTCCTTGACTCTCTGGGTAAATGATCATAGGTGTTGGCTTGTGTTACGTGAGTGTTTATACAGGCATACAAAAAAGTTCTCCTTGCTTCTTTTTTTTTGTTGTTCAGTTTCAATAAAAGCTCTTATTGGACCAAAACAAAAAATATCTGCCACCATCTCCACCCCCGATGTGTCCAGCGTGTCCTCCCTCCCCATCCCCCTGATGTTTCCTGGTGCAAATTCAACAGCAGCAAGTAGCTTAGTGCCATTCAGGTCCACCTGGCTCTGGTGCATTCAGGGTCCAAGCGCTAGAGGTCATCCTCCCTGTGACGGACACCATAAAGATCCAGAGTCTACCCCACCCGGCACCGTCTCTGTCACCAGATGACGCTGGATATACTGGTCTCTCTGGGCAGCAGTGGTAGCATGGCGTTGTTGCCGTGGGCCTCCTCCAGACTCTGCTGGCGCGGCGACTTGGACTGCGGCCGCTGTCCGTTGATGAGCGTCATGGGGATGTTGCAGTAGGTGTGCTGGTTTCCTAGCGTGGAGAGCGGTGGGAGTGTGCCGCCGGGCGGCAGGTCGTAGTCGTAGCTACGGTAATAGTGTTTCTGCCTCATCTGGGTGTGGCAAGAGTTGTGGAAGGTGGAGCGCAAGTCCGGGTGTGCCGTCGCCATGGCGGTGGAGGTGGCCGCCGCCATGGAGATGGCCGAGACGGTCTGAAGCTCACCAAAGGGGCCCTGCTCGCTGACGTCCAGCACCTGCTCATGGGAGATGCTCAGGGGCTCCATGCGCTTGAAGGGCATTTCATAGAGGAGCTGCTTCCAGAACTTGGAGTTGAGCTTGTTGCTGGACTGCCCGCGCCATTTGATGACCGTCAGCATTTTGATGGTGTGTTTGAGGGCCTCCACTTCCTGGTAGTTCATGATGCCACGCAGCTCGGCGCACTCAATCAGGATGACCTTGATCTCGCCGGTCACCAGCATGTTGCGCAGCCTCGTCTCCAGCTCAAAGATACTCCACCCCCTCCGCACCACGTAGCTGGGCGTCATGACAATGATGAGGCGCTTGCTCTGGTCCACGCAGCGTGCTACATCCTCGATGTAGGCTAAATACAGACACAGACAAAGATAGAGAGATGGATAACTTTATATACAAAGAAGTAGGGAAATTAAAAGCATAATCTCTGTCATGAGTTATTCTAATTCTCCTTGCTTGTATACTTTAGGATAACTTTAACTGTACATAAAAAAAGAGAAAAGCCCATTTTCAGTACTCATCAAGATATGTTGAACTGCCAGGAGGAACAAAATGTGGTGGACATTTAAAGTCAAAGTAGTACAGTGGTAGAAAAACAAAAAACTACAGATTTTAAACAATATATCTTTGGTTTTTAGCACAAAATCATCTAACGAATACCTGAGTTGCTAGACGTCAGTCAGTGAATATCATACTGACTTGCAGTGAGGCTATAAATTTTAAATCAGTTGCTGGCATTTTCAGTAATGACAGTTTTGCTCCAACAAAGCAATAATTCCACCCTTCGAGAAGGATCAGTGGTTGTGAAATTACAGTTACAACTCTTATCAGCAACCATACAACAGACTAAAAGATGCACAATGAAATCCACAACGATTTCCCTTTAAAGCTAATAATGAAAGAATAAAAGAAAGTACACAGAGCTCATAAGTGATGTAAATGCGATCTAAATGCAACTGCTTAGTGTGGTGGGAAATACTTCCCTCAGTGCTAGAGAAAGCTGTGTTGAGCATGGTGTCAGTGAATGCACCCTTGTCCTAACTAACTAACCATATCTAAATGTTAACCTTTATTTAAAGTCTTGATGAACGTGTAGTGAGGACGTTTCCCCCTGCCTTGGTGATCCTGACGATTGTATTTGGTTAATGCCCTGTGTGGTGGTAAGTAGGGTTATTGTTTCTTTAAAATCCATTTTTGTTGGATGATGCATGAGCCTGGCTAATTGCAGTTCTTTGTCTTCCAGGTTCACCAACACATACCACTGCTGTTTTGCCCCTTTGGTTTTGCCTTAGTTTAATGTTTAACTTGGTTTTGAATCTCTAATTTCCTTGATTATTTTGCCTTTTGTTATACTTTTAGTTTCCCTTAGTTCAGTCCTATTTTGCTCATTTGTTTGCAATTTGTGTCGAGTTAAATTGGAATTACTCTGTTTTGGCCCTTTAATGGTGGCCTTTGTGATTTATTGTTTCTGGGGTCTGTTGGTTGGTTTTATTTTGACATTTTTCCTGAGTTGTAGTGTAGTTTTGTATTTTAAGCCAACTGGGTTACATCTCAGTTCTTTCAATCCTTTTGTGAGTCCTGAGTGTCTTCTAGTGGTGAGGCGAGGCACCTGTGGTGAGGTCCCTTCACTTTTTGTGTGTGTAACTGCACAGGGACACAAAGGCTGCGCCATTTTTTTTTCCTGTGAGGATTGCTGTGTGACTGCTGTGTTGCACCAAGGTGAGTAGTGGTGGTGCTTAGTTTCTTTTGGGGTTACTTTCATTTGGACTGTTTTTATAATACTATTCTAAGAATTCATGTTTAGGCCTTTTTAAAAAAAAATAATAAATAAATAAATAATAATTTTTATTAAGACATAATTTGATACAGAGTTTTGAGATTCTTGTCTAATTTTTTTTCTTCTTTCCAGCAGATTCAGTCCCTGTCTGTATGATTACTTTGCTTATGTTGATTTTTGTGAATAAAAATAATTGGTTTTTTTTTTTTTTTTTTTTTTTTAAACAAGTCTCTGCCTCCTCAGTGACAAGCCTGTGTGCTTTCCCATCTCTTAAACAGTATAAGGTTCAAGTAGTAGTTCCAAATTTAGCCAATTTTAATTCACTTAAGAGTGATTTTTAAAGGAAGATTGAAGTTGTTTCATTTGAAAAATCTGCAGTTATATTAATTTACTCCACAGCTTAGATGCTGCAAAAGCTTTAAATCTTTTTTATCTTCATTTTGTACCAGTGTCCTCATGCTAAGTATTTGTTGACAAAAACAAGAGGATCACCTGGTTTCACTTTAAGATGACAATAAAAACACATCAGGAAGCTATGTTAACTTTCATTATCAACTTAAGACACAATCAGTGTGGGCTTAGAGTAAATAAGTTGCGTTCATGTCTCCAATGAGTAGCTCAGCTCCTTGCGTAATGATTGTGATTAAGTGTTTCCTCAGACCGATCACAGGTGTCAGCAGGAAGACAGCAGTGTGTGTGTGTGTGTGTGTGTGTGTGTGTGTGTGTGTGTATATATAAGCAAGTGTGTGCATCTAATGCCTGCTTTTAGCCTTTCTTGGCATGGACAAAGACATAGTGGCTCCTCAACAGCAACTCGATGGGATTAACTGGACTTCCCTTCCCAATCAAAGCTTACGACCCACTTTGTGTGTGTGTGTATGTGTATGTATGGAGAAGTGTTTTTTTTTTTTTTTTAAGTCAGTCGGTGGGTGAGTGAAATATCTTGCTGGTCTTTAAGCAAACAAATGCCACATCTCTCTGTCCTCTCCACATCTATCAAAATGAACTTCTCCTTTCATGTCACGCTCTGCCCGAGGCGTCATGATGAGAGAGACTTGATTAGAGTAAACTCCGACTTGAAGTCGGCCCTTTTTACTCCAACATGACAAGTCAATTGCTTTGCTGTTTGCTAATTGGCAGTAATTCGTCACAATGCTTCCCTACAGCAAAAACACTTCCCCATAAGGGTTCGAGCTCACTTAGTTTCAGGTTCAAGCAATCGGGCAAAAACAAGTTTTTCTTTTTATCTTATCATGAATAAACCAAATTGGAACAGATAAATGAATACTATATAATTAGCTAATGAGGCGTAGTTTCATTTTATGTTTTGAATTGATTAAACTGAAAGTAAATCTGCCCTCTTGGGGTGCTGTCTGGTAACACTTTATAGCTTTATAGATTAAATTCCTCCTTTCAGAGACCTCACAAGCTTTACAATCAAAGTGGTGCATGTGTAATAATTGATTCCTGTCTGCATAGAAATAAATTCAACACTAAATAACATGAGGCAGAAAATCACTGTTGCCCTGCTCTATATAGGTTCTATTAATTTGTAAAAAGGGAAAAGCCCATTTTCAGTACCCATCAAGATATGTTGAACTGCCAGGAAGAACAAAGTGTGATGGACATTTAAAGTCAAAGTAGTACAGTGGTAGAAAAACAAAAAAGTACAGATATTAGACTGCATATCTTTGGTATTCAGAAAAAATCATCTAACGAATACCTGAGCAGAGAAGGATCAGTGGTTATGAAATTACAGTTACGACTTCCATCAGCAACCATACAACAGACCAAACGATGCAGAATGAAATCCACAATGATTTCCCTTTAAAGCCTCACTCCAGTGTATATTGGCATTTTAACGCTGAATATCATTTAAAATAATTTCTGAGCAATAGCAATTAACCACACTGTCGAACAAATATTTTTGTGCTGAAATAAAAAAAGGAGGTTGTTGCTTAAATTGGAAGATGACTATAGTGGAAGCTTGCAGGTTTTACGTTATCCTCCAAGCTTGCAAAGGTTCAGTGTCTTGCCTCTTAGCATGTGAGCAGCCAAACCCGTAAACATTACCTAGAGCTAACCAGTCAACTTAAATTGGACACTGAGGACGCAACGGATACGAACCGTTTGTAGAGCAGATGTGCTATCGAATACATCTTTTAACAGCACATGTACAGTGTAGGGTTGTGTGAGTCACAGGCAAAACAAGACAGTGATCTTTTGAGATTGTGTGGGATTGTTTTCTTCCATCTTGGACCCAGCTCAGAGCTGTGAAACTGTTTCAGAGTTTGTGTAATATGGGTAGATTAACATCTGCAGACTACTGTAGGCTATGTAAGAGATAAAGTTATAAAGCAACCACTACCTGGTGCTGGCAAAATAAATGCCAACAGCATTATCAAGACCTCGAGGTAGAAACCCTGTTTGATAAAAAGAAGCTTATTCATAATAAGGGTATTTGAATAATCTCTTGTTTGGTGTTACAGAAACTAGCAAACCAACTAGTTGCCCATTTCAGTTACATGGTTAGGCTAAACAGTCATCATTCAGAAGAAACTAAATTTCCTTCTGATAAAGGCGGTGGAGAGAGAGCACTTATGATAGAGTGACCACTATGGTTATACATGCCAATATCCGTGCTATCGCTTTGACACATACACAAGAACGGCTGGTTGCCATGGTAAAAGATTAACACTGTCTTTTCTGTACACACAGTTCAAAGCATGTGATGTCTGGCTGGTGGACCATGTGTAGCTTAGATACCCAAAAAATAAATATATATATATATATTTTTGGGACAGACTTTTAGAAAAGATTTGATGCAATAAACCCATAAACTTTAAAAAAATAAATGGTAATAGCCACCATGACGTCACCCATTGGTTTACAGAGACATCCCAATTTGAAGCCTCTAGTTTGTGGCCATATCTGAATGGGAGGGTAGGGCTGGCGAGGATATGCATGTTAAAAATGCTGGCATGGTACATTTCTGCAAACCAGATTCGTTCCATTTAAACATTTCATCATATCAGTATTTCTGCCACGCTGCAGACCATTGTTCGCAACCAGCAAACCGAAAAATAAGTTGTTGCTGCATTATTCTTTGTTTTTCCACCTAAAGTGAGTTTTTTTACTGCAATATTATTGCATTCCCACAAAGGACTGTGCCACTAAAAGAGTCATGTTTTTTTTTATTTCTAAGCCAGACTTTGTTGCATTTCCTATGGGTATTGTACCATCAAAAGCATTTTTTTCTCCAGAGACATTGCTGCATTTCCACCAGGAACAGTACCACCAAAGGCGGTTGTTTTTTGCCGATACATTTCCACCAGGGATTGTGCCACCTAAAGCATTTTTTTAAAAAAAGAGACACTGTTGCACTGCCACTGGGGATTGTGCCACCAAAAGCAGTTGACAGACATCACAGCTGGGCATTGTGCCACCTAAGACGGTTGCTTTTGCCATCAAAAGTGTTTTTTCTTTCTTTTTTTTTTTACAGACAGGACAGTCTTTTGACCTCACTCACAAGAATCCCGCTCCTCTCAAAAGAATATTTTAGTTCATCTTTACAATCCTCATTTTATTAAGTCATGGCATCCTGAGCCTTTTGATCATTTTTTATTTGTAATAAAAGATTCTTTATTTTTTGAACATCCTTTGTGGAACTTGGATTTTTTAAAAATGTAGAGCGTCAAGACTACTTTGCACAGTCACCGTAGTGGTAAGAAGAAATATAAAGAAAGAAATAACCACTACGGCGGCTTTAAGGCACTTCCGCATCGGCTTCACTTTTCAGATCTGGAGGCTTCGTCTACTTCTTTTATACAGTAAACCCCACGCATTTAATTGTGTAAGCACAACAAAAAAAAAACAAAACAAAAAACAGTGCAACTAATCTGTAATTCCAACCCATTCTCATTCCGAACTCGTTAAATAGCGCAACTCCATCAGTGCTTCACTTACGAGTGTGACGCCAATAGCCACCTTCATGCAATGCGCACGGATGTGTTAGATGATAATGCTGTCGGATAGAACCGATGGCGTTATCATACGCTGGTGGACAGCTGGATGACAGTGAGCGCGTCCACATGCAACACGCACGGGCGGTGTTACTTGACAACGCGGTCTAACGAGACTGGTTGCCTGCACCTGAAATGCTGAAGGACAGCGTCAGGTAATAACACTGCCCATAATAATGTGATATAAGGAGTACATTTTACCTTGTGCCTCTTTTGCCTAATACTAACCATCCATGACTTTGGTGCCTAATCCCAACCATCATGACAGTTTGCACTGTTGTGCAAACACAGGGACCGTGCTGTTTAATCCTACCATAGGTGCATTTGTTGACATCATGGTAACGGTCTGCGTCATCCCACCATGATGTTATCCCTGCATGTGCATTTGTTGACATCATTGCAATGGCATCCTGGAGCGTAAACAGCTGACATACAAGGAAAATAATCGATAGGTTGACGCGGAAAGTCCTGACAGAACAGCACCATGTGATGAGTTCGGAATGAGAACGTGTTGCTAATTCAGGTATATGCGAGAAAAAACACTTTTTAGTTTTATGCAGGCTTTATAAGTTGTAACTCATGGCTTTATAAATAGTTGATATAAAATGTATTAATGCACTAGTAATAGCTATTACTGACTAGAGGATTAAGTTCATAACCCCTCAGAAAGCCATTAGTAACAACATATAAATCTTTCCAAGTACTTACAAGTACTTATTATAGTAAGATTAAGGATTAGGGCCATGCTAAAAATAAATGAATAAATAACTAAAATAATAAACTTGTTATTTTGACAAATAAAATTGTAATATTATTAAAAATTGTAATTATGAGATTAAACTCATAATTTTATGAGAAAGTAAGACCAGAAAGTTGGGTAATATGCTATAAAAAGGGACAAGGTATGAAAAAAAAGTTTTTTTCTCGTAATTTTATGCATTTATTCACCAAAATCGAATTATTTTTTCTTTAACACGGCCCTAATCCTCCGTTGTATTATAGAGCGTCACCAAAATGACCGTCTACATTACTGATTAAATGAGAAAATCTGCATCTGTGTGTGTTAAATCTGGGGAAAAAGTACCTCTAAGTAGTCTTGTGTCATCCTGGAAATGATCATTGGTGAAACCTAAACATAGATATTTACATTCAAAGTATGATCAAAAGATTTGCAGAAAAGCATAAAAAAGAAACAGTTTGTCAATGTGGGGACATGGCTCTGGCATAAACTGTATTTTTCCATTGGTGTTCCACTGGCGATTGCAAAACGGTAATCGCGCTGACCAGTTTATTCCAGTTTAATATGGGATATGGAGCATAAAAAAGCTGAGGAAAATACTCATTTTAGTGCAGCCAGGTTAAACTTTTGCTGCCATACATTAAAAAGCATTAACCGTACACTAAATTTATCAGAGTAGTGAGATGTTTAACATGTTAAAGATAATCGAGCATGACAGGTTACTTAGCAGCTCAGGAGAGGGATTGTTGACACATGTTGAAACCCCAAAAGGCCAAACTGTGTTTATCTATGGCCGTGGATTATGCTTTATTATAGGAACTAAATGTTTATAATTGACACAATAAGCCAGCGAGCTGTGCCACCGAGCTGGAATAGCGGCAGACGTGCTTTAGATTCCTCTCAATCCTTGCATTTTTATGCCATTTTTCCCATATTACAACAGTCCCCTCGCATCGAGCACATAATCACAGCAAGGGATTCAGTTTATAACCTTGGCACAATGCCACTGAAGAGGAACATAATTAGTAATGGCGGTATGTGCGGGAAGACAGGCAGATGCAAGTATTCAAATGAAGGTTAATAACATAATGATATTATCAAACTCATCTGTGTGATGAGTTCATCAAAGATAAGCACAGGGCATGGTGAGACGCTCCATTAGAAATATACTGTGGCAAAACATGCATTAATATCCATGCATAAAGAGCTTTCTGATTGTACGGCTGACATTGTTACACAGCAGCATGCAGAGGTACAGTCTGTATGGAGCTGGATCAGGACATGGACTGTAACAATAGGGTTGGCACTTTTCGCCAATTATGCTGTATATATAATACAGGCTATAATACCTCTCATAGGCTTTACATTGTGTAGACTGCGCACATAAATTCTTGAACTGGTAAGCCCAGACCTGCTTTTTACGAGTTTTTTTTTTTTTTTTTAAAGATTTTTTTTGAAGCATTGTGTATAATTTGTTATTATTCACTTACACTAAGAAAGCCTGAACAAGTCAGACTGTAGGAGGGACTGCGGGAACACTTGCTGAACATGTTATAAATTCAAGAGTAAGTTAAACTGAGTTCATATACGCCTGTGGTTGTATTTACAAAGTTCTATACTGAAAAATTCCCTCCAGTCAAAGTATAGTTTGTTAAGTATTATCTGCATAATGGGACTCTTCCAAGTCTCATAATCGGTACATTTTGTTATTTGTCATTTTAACTGATGCATTAAATGCAAGCAGCATTTTAAAGGAATACTTCACCAGCAAAATGAGCATTTGTTTATCACTTAGTCAATGCACGTTACATTGAATTAGTGAAGAAAACATAGTTTTTCTTGCATGCCTCAACGCTGAATGGAGAATCCAGAAAAGGAAAACTTTCTTCATGAATGACAAGTTATGGGGCCACGTTTAAAAACAGAAAAACTATCAAAACATCTGTCTACAAACTCTCACATTAACGGTGTAGTATAAACCAACTCTCATTTATCCAGCCATGTGCTCACTACTTCCCAAACACATGCATTTTTGCTTAAACGTTCTTATTTAAAACACCTCGATGCAAACACTATCAAGAATGGACAAGTTGCGTGCCTGGGCCTGTGTGTGCACAAAAAATAGAGCTGATACGCAGTACTATGACTATGGCTATGACTAGATAGTGGTCCACGTCCACTTTGGTGTAGGATAGGCATGCCAGAAAACAAAATGTTCTTAAGAAATATATGATTACACATGGCGAGAGATTAATATACAAATGGTCATTTTGCAGGTGAGGTATAACTTTAATGTCCCATCTACTAGAGGGGGAGTGCATGTTACTTACTCCATACATTTCTGGCTAATTTAATGCATTGCAATGTACCCTCTTTAATAAGATGATCAAATGTTTTGTATCAAAGATGTTCTTGGGAAAATGTAGTAGTAGACGTATAAAGTAGTAGTACCTCCAAATACTTAAGCAGAGTTGTTCAGTAAATGTACTTAGTCACCTTCCAGCACTGGTTAACTCATAGGCAAGTTACAATGAAGTTATTTTTAGTCAAGTATGATTTATCTATTAATCTATTAATATATACCGGCTAAAAACAGTATATTGTGATTATCACATAGTACTTCAACTATTACTATTAGTGTTATGAGCAACACGTTTCTCAGATTAATTGTTTCTTCCTCTGAAACTATATGATTACTTCCTTTTAGCTAGCCATAAAAGATCAGTTATGTTGTTTTATTGTTTTTGTGTTGGATTCATTAAACATTGTGACATGTAATCAGAGGCTCTTCAGCTCTGTTTCTTAATATACGGCCTCCCTGCACAGCATGCGTAGGGACGAACCATTAAAACAAAGCCAAACTACACTTCAGGGGTTCTTCAGAGGCACTGCTTAGAACACTGGGATACTTCAAAGACCGCCAAAGACTTTTATGATTACCTAAAGGTTCCTTAAATAGCCACAAGTCGAAGCATTGTTTAAGCAGTGGTTCCCAACCTTTATTTGTCAGATGTACCCCTGTCAGATGAACTCACTGACACCACCTGTCATGTGCCACGTGTGCGCAATTGAATTGGATGTTACTTTTAGTTGACTGTTTCAACTGTTTATCCACTACTTTAAGTGTTTTAACTGTTTTTTCATTACTGTTAGCCATCCCACATACCCTCTGACAACTGCGGAAGTACCAACACAGTGAAATAAGTTCCTGCACTCTGCTGTCTTGTCCCATGTCTTAACTTGAGGAGGACCATATAGCATGTGGTCCAAACATCATCGAGTCCATGCAGAATTAAAGAACTGGTAACAAGATAGCAGTGTGAGGGTACTTTTTCCCCTTTGTTTGTGCTTATTGTTTCCAAGCATTAGATAAAAAATGGTGGATCTGCAAGTGTCTCCAAACTGCAAAAGTACCCTCTCGCATGATAGTACCTCTGGTTGGGAATCACTGCTTATAGGACTTACAAGAGCACAAATTGTTTGTATACCTCCGATATCAAAATATACCATTTTGATGTCTGTGCTGCCATGTCATAACTGCATCACTGTCCCCTTTATAACATATTTAATATAATGTAATATTAATTAAAGCTACACTAAGTAAGCTTTAGAAATAAATAAATTTAAAAAAGCAAAACCTTTTGTCATATCTGAGTAAACGGTCACTAAACCCCAAAAGAGGAACAGGGGGTATATAATCTGTGAGTAAAACAATTATGTTGCACTGGGGCCTAATTGCATTTGCATAATTCCACCATGCCTGAACTTAAAGTGGAAAGCGATAAGTTTTCAACTTTTCAATTCTACCCCCACCTAGTGTCTCTAAGTGATACTATTGTTTATGCCACTGTCGCAAGGAGTGGCAGGATCGATTTTTAACCTAACACTGCTAACATTCATGGCATATATTAGAATAATTGCTCATATAATGTGACGTTCATGTCATATTCCCGGCAGTCACTGTTATGGTAACGCAACAAACAGATCAACCTATAAATCCATCCACTACTGCTGTGGACAGTGACAACTGCAAAATCACTCGTTCACTGCACAAATGACTCCTTTCCTGTAGATCCAGGTCCAAGGTCCAGAGCTCGCTGGACCTTGGAAACCAAACTGCACAGTTCTCTTAATGCTTTTTTTGCGTAATGGTTGATGCACCCCTTTTTGTGCTGTAGCCTAATAGCAAACCAATTTTAACGCAGTTTTCTTCATTGTTCTATTGCCATTACATTGTGAAATCAACATTAAATTCATAATTAAATGTTTTAACAAAAAGTTGTTTCTGAAGGTTTCTGAAGGTCAGAAAAGATGTTGATGATGATGTCTTTTTTTTTTGTAAACGTGAAAGCTTATCATCGTTCTTCCTCGGTTTACTTGTCCTTGCTGTGTACCCCACTGTTGGCAGCGGTGTGTGCACAAGCAGTGATTAACATACATTTGACTACTCCTGGCTCTGATTTGGTTGTTTTCGTCCAGACTCGGTGAATTCTTGCAAATGCCATTAGGAGCGCTAGGAGGAGCCAGACATGCCAGACATTTTCTGTATCGGGTACTACTGTAAGGATATAGTGAGGGTATCAGCAAATATGACAAAATTATTATTTTTTTAAAACAAAAGTTACCAACTGAACATTGAAGCTAATATCTTATTGCTAGCAAGCAGTTTGTACTTGATTAACTACTGAAAAAGATAAATAATGACAAAAATGATCACACCCTAGTTTCCTGTTCTTTTTCACACAAATTTTAACTGAAGAACCCCTAAATGCAACCTTAATATACTGATCCACTTCAGCTCAGCCAGCGGTTAGAAAAAGCTCATTTCATAATGATCACATTAAAAGAATGACGGTCTTCAGGTCTAGTTGCGCCACAACACAAAATGCATCACAGAAAACCACAAACAAGGCATATCACCACGGCACTGACAACACGAGCAACACCAAGCGACAACACATTCGACACAACTTGACATCGCCGTGAGAGAGAGAGCTTACTTCCTGTGGGGATCAAGTCCCTGTCTGGAATGAAGAGTTTATACCCATAATGCTTCTCCAGCACGTCGGGGAGGATCTCCAGGGCAAAGCGCTCCTCCTCACGGGTCTCCTGGCTCCACTGGTCCGGGTCCACTTTGGTGTAGGATAGGTAAGCGTCGTAGTCCTTGTTATCTGCAGGTAAACAGGGGGACAGATACGGAGATGGGTGAAATGTCACAGCTCCTGTTATCTACCAGCAGAGTCTTTAGCATTCTCGGATCTTTCAAACCAGACTCTTTAATTCAGTTTTATAATCCCTGTTATGAAGCAGGTGCAGAGAGAGAAAATAAAGCCGTGGTCTCAGCAAACTGAATAAAAGAAAGTCTGTTCCCTTGAATGCGTGCATCACTTCATGTATGGGCATTAAGAAGCTCCCAAAACCACTTTGCTCCAATTAAATGCGTATATGTTTTATGATTTGGACATCATCTTTCCTGCTTTGGTCAGCAGAGTTTATGCACTGTTATACCCCCGATGCTCACAATCTATTTTCATACTGGTGCACAGAGAGCTATTCATTCTGTGGGAGACTTCATTGAGACAGGACGCCTCCATTACACTGACCTCTGGGCACTTCTGCCCATCTGAGTGCTTTTCATTACAGCTTCGTCCCCGATGACGAATAATGTTACCTTGATAGCTACTTTGCCCACTGCAGGCAAAACAAATTAGACTCCAGCCTGAGCTAAATGCCCAACATTGCCTGCTAGGCCGACACATGGCGTGGCTCCATCACCCACATGAAAGCACTGATTGATGATGGATTTGAAAGGACCGAGCTGAGAGACGGAAAGTGAGAAGTGAGGGAAGCCTTTAATGTTTCTTCTCAAGCTGGAGCACTTCAGCACAATGAGTCAGGAGGGTGGACATGCTAGACATAGAAGTGAGACATCCTAGAGCTTCTGACTACAACAGGAAGGAGATAATAGCCTCTGGGTCCTGCAGGAACAAATCAGCTCCACTACTGTGCTCAAAGCTGACTGAGCAACCAAACCGCTTCATCCATAGGAGTGGTTTGGTCCTACACCTGGAGGCTCTTTTGGACATTGCATTACCACTGTATGGCCAAAAGAATGTGGACATTGGCCACATATTCATGTACTTTTGATCTTGGGCTGTTTTTTTTTTTATCATTTCGGAAACTGTTGTGATTGGTAGGTCTATTTATCTTTTAAAGTAAACTGTTGACAGAAATGTAAGATACTGAAATGTTAGTCATTAATAGTCAGTAGGTATGGGTAGTGGAGACAAAAATGGTACATTATAGCCATGCCGACGCATGTGCCCACAGCAGTGCTCGGACTTTATGCCACCTCTGCATAAGTCAGTAACCCACATGGGCCACCACATTGAAAAAAGTCTGGACACGCCACTGTCATGGTGTAAAAGCCCTTTGAGTGGATAGATGACTAGAAAAGTGCTATACAAGTGCAGCAGAGTGCTGAGATTTCTGACATCACCTCAGCTTATTTAGGAAAAAAGAAAAGAAAGATCAGAAAGAAAGAAACAAAAATATCAGATTCTCCGTGTGTTTTTTATTCACTAAAACTCTCTAGTTGGTGCCACAAAAGGCAGAAAAAAATTGGGACAGTCTGAGCTTCAATGTGAACACAGTCTTTGAGGTAAACTCATTAGAGACACATGCAGGCTTTGGATCTATGAGTCCTCATTATGACTCTGCTTCCTTTGCTTTATAGTGGCCACCTGCTGTGAAAGTGCCGTGCGGTGATGTTTAACCTGTCATGTCACCGGAGAAGAGGGGAGCTGAGGATGGGAAGGTCAGGTCGAGATGAGTAGGAGAGCAGCTGGGTTCAAGAGGAGGGATTTTGGGATCAATCCTCAGAACAGAATTCCTTTTTTTGGGTTTTAATATCGTCTTAATTTTATACTCCTGCCTCTCTCTGGGACATGAGACTGTCAACAAGATTCAGTCACTTCCCAGTGGGTAATCTCGCTATGTGGCAATCATACATGACACTATGTAATTAACTGAAGTCATTTTTATAACATGCGATTCATTTTACAACATCAGGGACATGTAAAAATAATTGAAATGTAACCTCATAATCACTTAGAATAACTAACTCTGAGGCTCTGAGATTCTGCTCCTCTGTGACATAAATCTCCCTCTGTTTTTCTCTGGTAGCATTTAAATGAAAGCTGTGTAGGCAGATCAGTGGAGCTGATTCACTCGTCTGTAGTGAGAAAAAGAGAGAAAGGAGAGAAGGAAGGTGAATCTCGAAGGCGGAATGACCCTGCTGTTGCACCTTGAGGAGTCATTCCTTACAGGAGACTGGCGAGGTGTATCCGAGGGTGCAGCACACCTCTGAAACGGCATCCAGCACTCCTCCGTCCCACATGCCGACTGCAGCGGGACTGACACTCGCTGCACTCGGAGGGGCGGGGTAATATATGCGTGTGCGCAGAGAGCCCACAGTTAGAAGGTGAACTCTTGAACTCACGGTGGAGAGCGCCAAGAGAATTGGAGGCGTAATCTCTAGGATATTTCTGGGCTCCATTACATTTAATGGAGAGTAGATTGGAACGTAACACACATACTTAACTCTGAAGCTGCAAAAAGCATACGACGTGGACTGCTAATGAGTAGCTGAACACTTTTAAATGTAGGGTTTTGTTTTCCATAACTAATAAACAGCCGCCTCAGGTTATATAAGGCTGTGACTGATGATTCTTTCCATTATCAGTTCATTATGTAGTCAAAAGAACATCACGGAAAAGTGAGAATATGTTTAAGGATTCCTCGTTTGCATTTGTGATAATTTCCAAGATATTTTTACCCTCTGGGAAACAAAGGTGCTAACAAAAACAGCAGTTCATCATAGCCAGGCTCTCTTTGACAGAGCTGGCTCGGCAAACCTACAGCCTCGGTCACAGATAACAGAAACCACAAAGGTGGTTATCAGCTGCTGTTTCTGTTAACTCATGCTTTCTGCTTCAGGCTCTGAGCATGTTCTCATAAAACGAGTCAAATGACGATTTAAGCGCACAACCCAGAAGACTTATGGTTCACAGTCATTTTTTTAGGAGGCAGAGATTGTGTGAAATCACTTCTACTACAGCCTTTACTGTTACTGCTGCAGTAGCATTCAGAGTCAAAACTCCAAATTAGACCCAAATACAAAATGGCAAGTGCCGGGTACATGTAAAAAAAAAGGAAGGAAAGGAAAAAAAAACATTTCGGCAGATCATGTGATATTGTATGGCATAAAATAAAATAAGGGTTAAGTTATTAACTATGACAGAACACATTTTAAATTCATTGATTAAGGGGATTCCAGATAAATCTAAATTCTAAATTTAAAAAATCTTTTAGCAGGGTTCTTTGGATAAAAAAACGTTGAAATGCTGTTCCTCGAAGGAAGTTGTTCTAGATTGAAGCTCAGCCTTCAAGAAAGAACCCTTTTGGAACCGTTCTACAAGACTGTAGACAGAAATGTATGCAATTTGAAACCAATCACAGGTAAAACAGAGACAGTATCTAGTTGGTACATTGTGTGTGTACTGTGTTTGAGATTCACTATGTATCAAATTGCCATGGTTTTGACAGTAAATTGACCTGCACTTGTGCAGTGCTTTTCTGGTCTTCCAACCGCTCAAAGCGTTTTTTACACCACATGTGATGATGAGAGACAATTTTTATCACAAGTAACTATTTTCACATACTCCTTGTGATATCTTCGTGGAACAGAGAAGGTCAGCTTAAACTAATTCCAGATATCTGCTATTTAACCAAGAGAGTCTTTTAGTTACTGCACAGCAGGTCACCTAAACATTCAAAAATGTGAAATTTGTTTACATTCAAAAAATCAACAAATGTGGAGATTGTCTCCAACAACGCATACATGATGAATGTTCTCTTTGGGTTGAATTTAGTTTTTTAGTTAGTTCGTTTTTTCTTTTTTAAATATGCTCTCGCAAATAGCACCAAATACTCATTCAACTTCTTCTTAAATCAGCATTAACAAATGTCTTGTTTTGTCTGATCAACAGTCAAAAATCCAAAGTTGTTGAATTTACTGTAAAAGGAGCTAATACCATTTCAAAAGCTGGAAGCACTGATTGTTTGGCATTTACACTTGATAAACATCCATAATGTCTTAAAGATTAATCAAGTGTCACGTAATTGTTTTTAACACTGGATATTTTCCCCATTTTGAAAGTCTATATGATGATCAATGTCTCACCCTCACAGAAGCTGTTTAGTGTAAACTCCATTTGTCTCATTTATTTTTCAGTCACTTGGGAAAAAACAAGACACCATTTGACCTTCTCGATACAAATGAGCTACTTTGTGATGTTTACCTCTGCATCTTATATGCAAATTAAACGGGATGCATTACAGTTGCTGTGCACGAGATGTGAAAACTATTAATGCTCGGTATCTCCAAACTACGCTGAACACAGACAGAGCCTCATAATTCCACGCCGTGCTGACAACACTGACATTTGTATTTATGGCAGAGTGTTGATGAGTTCCCACCTCCTTGACAAGCTTGCTCGGCTGTTGTCATCATGAAGCCTATTATTGATTCTACTGACACCCACACAATGTGACAACTGAGTGGTCTTTAACTAAATAGCGGCGCTGACAAATAGCTGACAGTCCGTCCTATTGTTACATAAAGCTCACAGTTTTACATCTGGCAGAAGAGGGAGGCAGGCGTTCAATTAGTTCCAAGAGTGGCCACAATGAAACACAAGCACTTTCTTGGCAGAGTGTGCAGATTTATGTTGGAAAAAAAATCTCTGCATCCAAGACACTGGCTTAAGGGCTGATGAAAACTATGTGTCTGCAACTATATGTTGCATGCAGCTACTTCTCCTTGTCAGCGCAGTGGTTACCATAGAGATGGGATCTCAGTTAACCACCTCCTGCCAAAGCTTAGAGACAGTTTTGTCTCCACTTAACAGGCAACCACTTCCAGTTCTGTTCTGGTTTAACGCTTTATCCTCCACTCTTCTCCTTCAGTAGACTGTCATTGGAACTCAGAGATGACTCGTGAGGTGCAGGTGCGAGTGCGCGCATGCCGGCAGTGAAGTGATCTAATCGACCGCGGCGTGGAGGAAAGTATCAGGGGTCTCCTGAGAGCTCCGGAGGCAGCGTGCTGTGTCTTATTGAACCTGATCCCCTTATACTGGAGAACAAATTGAAAATCTGTTTCTCTCTCCAAGCACTCACTCGGGTGGCACAATTAAAGGAGACAATTGCTGTTTGGCATTAAGTTCAAGGCCCGACATTTTTTTCTTCTTCCCTTTTTCAACACAACTGCCTCTGGGCCATCCATTAAGGCAAAGCTCCGCTTTCGGGGGCCGAAAGCCCAACACAGCCAGAGGTAATGACTTTCATTGAAATGTCTGATGTAGCAGCCATCACGGTTAAGCAGAGCTGGGAGTGTATGAGGAGAGGAGCAGAATACTTTTTTACCTTTTAACACTCATAACTCTCTGGCTGTCTCTCTTTCCGCTACGTACGGTCCCTCAGCCTCTCCGAACTAATCTCATTCCCCCTGAATTCATTGCAGCGCTGGTACGTGAGAGACTCATTACAGGGGAATCAAATTAAAACTTGCTCCTTGTCTCAGTTTGATGCATTCTCAAGCCAAGACTCATCCACCAGGCCCAATCAGGGTTTTTTTCTTTTACTATTGCTGATGGGCCCTCAGAGTTAATGTTTTTGTCTGGCACAGGGACTGTGTTTTGATTTGCTTTATAGCGAATGTTCAGCAGATTATATTGTATATTGTATATTATATATATTGTCCTATCACACTTGCACTTGCTCGTGCAGTTCTGCAGACAAATGCATACATGTGCAGTATCGCAACCCAATCCCTCTTACAGGGTGTCTACAGGTATCAGTCACTTAAAGGTCCCATGCGAGGCCAGTTTTCAAGTTCATACATGTACATGACTTCCAGGCACTGTCATCTCTCGGTCAAACTCAACTTGTCTACTTTAGTAGATTGATGGATAATTTATTGATCCTTACGGATATCGATTTATACGGCAGCTATATCCACAATCAAACACAACGACATCTAAACACAGAACATACACATCTACACCTAACATGATCAAGCAATAAAAACTATACGTGATGTATAAAGATAAAAGTGCAATGTTGCTTCTCTCACATTATAAAAAGTATATACATATATGAACATATAAAGTATTTACAATAGCATCCCTCAAAGTATAAAATATAAAATTTAAAAGTACCTCTATAAATAGATATACAAGTTGAGTAAAACCTAATTTTCCTTTATCAACAACTTAACATAATGTGCTCCAAGCCACGAAATTTAAGAGATTACAGGGATCAACACCCTCCTCCCTCCTCTTTCTCTCACTAGTTCCTGTAGCAAGATTCTCGCAATAATTAAAAACTGGCAGCTTGTTTAGATGCAATAAGCAGAGCTGAGGAAATTGTAAATAGGAAAATCTGTTTCCGTTTGTCTTCTCCCTATTCACTCCCAACACTACTGTGGTGTGACAAAACAGGGTTACTCGAGATTTGTGTGTCCTCTGCAAATGGCTGGTATTGACAACATTGTGGACAGTAACTGTGCTGAGAGTGGCCTTTAAATTTGTATGACTTGTGCGGATGTTGTAATTGGAAGTAAATCTCTAGTATAATGGATTTCCTCCAGTATGACTGTCGTAATTGCTACTTGATTCAAAGCACGAAACACCAAAAAGACAAGATATATAACAGTCAACAACATAACAGTGATACCTTACAGCAAATACTGGACAACACACTGGGGATGACAAACAGTTAACCAGAACTGATTCACATGGTTTTGTCTGCTTGTGTTTTCTCTGGTTATCCGCTGGAATGATAAAAAAAACACACGACAGCCAGATTTACCCTGAAATACAAAGCACGTCAGCAGCAGCTGCTGTATTCTCAGTGTTTAAGTGATCAAGGCTGTGTTTTTCTTTTAAAGCTAAACTCGGCAGCGTTGCCCATTGGAGGCTCCGAAACGCAGTGAGAGGGAACTGTTTGAAAAACCTGAACTTCATTACCCAGAAGTCATGCATCGTGATGTCAGGAAACAGCACCCAGCGCGAGCATTTTTTACAAGGCTGGCTTGTGATTAGTTTTTACAAGGGTGCAAATATGACAAAAAAAGGAGCCACATCAAAGACCGGTGAGCCGTTTTCGGCTGTTTAGGAGACAGTTTACAGAGTATTTTGCATAAAATTTTTGCCTCCATGCAGTTGAAAAGATTCCCCGAAGCTGACGACAAAATTTCCGAGTTAGGGAACGATGGGAGACTCTTTTCTGTGTCATTTAGACTGATAAAACAGGTGCATATTTGCATAAAAATAGTGCCACATGCAGCTTTAAGATATGAAAAATAGCCCAGGTGTTTTCTGAGTAAAAATAAATATGTGAGCAGAGCAGCACTGATATTGCTCAGGTTAGGGATTTGATTCCTACTGAGAAAAGAAAGGATGCTTTCACAGCACAGGAAGGCGCTTTAGAAATCACCCACCAAACAGAAAACACTGCACTATCACAGGATTACGGAGGATTATTATATAACGCTGTAAAGTAAATTATGTCTTGCACCTTATCTCATCTTACCTCCATCTATATCCTCGCTGCCAAAGTGGTTCCTGTAGAAGAGCATGAGCTCGATCCTGTAGCACTTGTACAGCGTCACCAGACAGATCAGCAGCATCAGGATGGCTCCCAGACCTCCGGCCAGCTCCACCGTGTACATAAGCTCTGCTAATGTGGCAAACACAGAGAGGAAGAGAGAGGTTTTAAGTGCTTGTTTAAAGGTACTGCATGTAACTTTTTACATGTATTAATATTTTTATTGCCAATGGGTAAACAGGTTGTAATTTAATTTAAAAACTGAGCCCTTTCCAGACTTTCTTGGTTGCCTGTAACAGCATGGACTCTCTTCTATGAAAAAGACTCCAAAGGATGTGATATGAGTGCCCCAGTGAAGATGTTATTCTGTAGGCCAACCTAGATGCTAACATCGCCCTGGTTCCCTCGTCATAAAGCCTATGGGATTTTACCACTGGATTTTGGATCATTGCAGAACATAATCTGTGGTAAATCAACGTTTAGTTCAGAAAGATAATCTTCTTCACTTTCAGGATTTTTGAGGCCTAGATGCAATCGCAAGAAGAAAAAAGTTATTGCTCATTAAGCCACTTGTTATCAACCACCTTTTTTAAGACACATAAAAACTTCAGAGTTTGTGAGTGGGGTATCAAATGATGTATTTTATGTTGTAGAACAAAATGTGAAAGCCTCTTAAACTTGTGTTAACCACAGGCCTTATTTAAGGCTTCTATCCAAAAACCCATTCAAAAAACGCATTGACTTTGAGATGAGGGACCCTGGAGGTCCTGAAATGTTAAACCATTTCCGTGTTTTTGGCCTCATTAACGGGGTTTTTTACTGTAAGGTCTCCCAGTGTCTTGCCTCTCTTCAGCTCCACTACAGCACTAACAGTGTGCAACACTAGAGAAGATTAGCTAAGAAATGAAGTCCCCTTAAGTCAACAAATGGTTGACACCCACAACAAAAAATCCACACATGCTGGTTTCATTATATACATTTTGCAACGGCAGCCCAGCAAAGACAGACCTTTACCGAGTGCCTGCAGCAACTGGTATTCAGCCCGAACAAGACCGAGCACCAGGGATCTGATCCCGAACCGCCCTCTCTACTGCCCCAAGTCCCCACTGGATCAGCAAACTTTCTGTTGATGCTGTCAACGCAGCAGCATTTGACAACTTCAGAACAAGAACTGGAACTTTATGTTCAAGTAAGAAAACAAGCGCTCTGGAATAGTTTAAGTAATGCAAGACAACTTGGCACACACAAAAAGCATTCCAGATGAAAAAGGGTGTAAACTGTTTGAGCCGTAATTTGTCAAATTCTCCTGTGACTGTCCCTGTCCTTCTAGAAAAAAAGTGTAGACTTCCAGCCAACAAAGAC